>NC_135268.1:72798488-72895988 GCF_051311805.1 Agelaius phoeniceus
TGGGTGCGGCTAAAGGGGTTTTTAGGGGGTTGTGGGAGGGATTTAGGGGCGTTCGAGGAGCTTTAGGGGTTTTTTGAGTGATGCGTGAGAGATTTGAGTGGGTCCGGGGTGGTTTTGGGGTTTAGGGGGCTCTAAAAGGGTTTTTGGGGATCTTGATGTGGGGGATTTAGGGGTGTGGGGGTGGATCTGGGGGATATTTAGGGGCTGTGAGCAGTTTATGGGGGTTTGGGGGTATTTAGGGCTTTATGGGGGCGTTTGGGGAGGATTTAGGGGTGTGTTGAGTCATTTAGGGATGTTTAAGGGCATTTAGGGGTTCTGGGAGGGTCTGTATGGATCTTTGAGGGGATTTAGGGGTGTTTGAAGGCATTTAGGGGTATTTGAAGGGGATTTCGGGGTTTTTGGGGTTGTGGAGGGGGCTGCAGGGATTTTTCGGGATGTTTGGAGGACTTAAGGGGTGTTTGGAGGGGATTCAGGGGTTTTAGGGTCATTTTGGGGTTGTGGGGGGATCTTCAGGGGCATTTAGGGATTTTTAGGGGCGTTTTGGGGTTGTGGGGGGTCTGCAGGAGTATTTAGGGATGTTTAGGGAGGATTTAGGGGTGTTTGGGGGCTTTTTGAGGTTCTGAGAGAGGCTGGAGGGGATTTAGGGGGATTTAGAGGTGTTTGGTGGCGATTTAGGAATGTTTGAGGGGCATTTAGGGGTGTTTGAGGGCATTTTGGGGTTGTGGGAAGGTCCATATGGATGTTTGGAGGGGATTTAGGGGTGTTTGAAGGCATTTCGGGGTATTTGGAAGGGATTTAGGGGTTTTTTTAGGGGCATTTTGGGGTAGTGGAGGGGTCTGCAGGTGCATTTAGAGGTGTTTGGGGGGTTTTAGGGCTGTTTAGGGGGGATTTAGGGCTGTTTGGGGAGGATTTAGGGCTTTTTGAAGTCATTTAGGGGTATTTGAAAGGGATTTAGGGTTTTTTTAGGGGCATTTTGGGGTTGGGGGGTCTGCAGGGGTATTTGGGGGCATTAAGGGCTGGTTTGGGGTTATTTAGGTCTGTTTTGGGGTTATTTAAGGATGTTTAGTGGGGATTTAGGGACATTTAGGGACATTTAGGGGGGATTTAGGGACATTTTGGGGCATCTAGGGGGGATTGAGGGACATTTTGGGGCATTTAGGGGGGATTGAGGGACATTTTGGGGCATTTAGGGGGGATTGAGGGATATTTTGGGGCATTTAGGGGGGATTTAGGGCTGTTTTGGGGTTATTTAGGGCTATTTGGGGGCATTTAGTGATGTTTTGGGGTTATTTAAGGATGTTTACTGGGGATTTGGGGACATTTTTGGGCATCGAGTGGGGATTTAGGGACATTTTGGGGCATTTAGGGGCGATTTAGGGCTGTTTTGAGGGGATTTAGGGCCGATTTGGGGCTGTTTAGAGGGGATTCAGGGCCATTTGGGGTATTTAGGGTGGTTTAGGGCTGTTTAGAGGGGATTCAGGGCCATTTTGGGTATTTAGTGGGGATTTGGGGCTGTTTTGAGGGGATTCAGGCCCATTTTGAGTCATTTAGGGTGGTTTAGGCTCCTGGGAGGGGTCTCTGATGGGCCGGGGGCGCCGTTTCCCCCTCGGGATTTCAGTTTGGGGTTGGTGAGGTGGGAAGGCCTCAGGCCGAGGGTCATTAACAGCTGCGCTAATTGGGGCCGGCTCATTAAGGGCGGCCATGGGCAAATTCCCACTGCTGGCCCCGGAAATGGTGGGGCTTTGTGTGCCTGCCCTCATTAACCCGCCATCAGTAATTAATTAGCAATCGTTAATTGATACAGGGAATGCAGGCAGGGCCTTTGCTGATCCTCACTCCAGAGTGCGCAGGGAATCCCAGAATTCCCAAATTCCCACCGGGAATTCCCAGAATTCCCAAATTCCCACCAGGAGTTCCCAAATTCCCACCTGGAATTCCCAAATTCCCACCAGGAATTCCCAGAATTCCCAAATTCCCACTGGGAATTCCCAAAATTCCCAAATTCCCACTGGAAATTCCCAGAATTCCCAAATTCCCGAATTCCCACCGAGAATTCCCAAATTCCCACCTGGAATTCCCAAAATTCCTGAATTCCCACCGGGAATTCCCAAATTCCCTCCAGGAGTTCCCGAATTCCCAAATTCCCACCAGGAATTTGCAAATTCTCAAATTCCCACCAGGAATCCCCAGAATTCCTAAATTCCCACCTGGAATTCCCAAATTCCCAAATTCCCACCTGGAATTCCCAAATTCCCACCAGGAATTCCCAAATTCCCACCTGGAATTCTCAAATTCCCAAATTCCCACCAGGAATTCCCAGAATTCCCAAATTCCCACCAGGAGTTCCCAAGTTCCCACCTGGAATTCCCAAATTCCCACCAGGAGTTCCCAAAATTCCTAAATTCCCACCAGAATTCCCAAATTCCCACCTGGAATTCCCAGAATTCCTAAATTCCCAAATTCCCACCTGGAATTCCCAGAATTCCTAAATTCCCACCTGGAATTCCCAAATTCCCAAACCCGGAGTTCCCGGATGTTTTTGGGGTTAAACTGGAGATTTCATCATTTGGGGGATTTAAAAAGGGGAAATGAGGAATTTTATGGGATTTCAAGGAGCTCTGGATGCTGAGGTTTGATGGATTGGGGTTTTTTGGAGGAATTGGGATTTTGATTAATTGGGATTTTTTTGAGGGATTGGGGTTTTGTTGAGGGATTGGGGTTTTGATAGAATGGGGTTTTTTTGAGGGATTATGGGTTTTGTGGATGGATTGGGGTTTTGATGGATTGGGATTT
Source organism: Agelaius phoeniceus (assembly GCF_051311805.1). Classification (NCBI taxonomy): domain Eukaryota; kingdom Metazoa; phylum Chordata; class Aves; order Passeriformes; family Icteridae; genus Agelaius; species Agelaius phoeniceus. The sequence goes on from NC_135268.1 coordinate 72,801,282, forward strand.
TTTTGAGGGATTGTTTTGGGGTTTTTTTGAGGAAATGGGGTTTTGAGGGATTGGGGTTTTTTTGATAGAAAGGGGTTTTTTGGAGGGTTTGGGGTTTTGATGGATTGGGGTTTTTGAGGAAATGGGGTTTTGAGTAATTGGGGTTTTTTTTTGAGGGATTGGGGTTTGGATGGATTGGGGTTTTGATGAATTGGCTGTTTTGGAGGACATGGGGTTTTGATGAATTGGGTTTTTAGGAGGGATTGGGGTTCTGATAGATTGGGGGTTTTTTTGATGGATTGGGGTTTTTGCAGAGATTGGGGTTTTGAGGATTGGGTTTTTTTGGATGGATTGGGGTTTTTTGAGGAAATAGGGTTTTGAGGGATTGGGGTTTTTTTGAGGGATAGGGATTTTGATGGATAGGGATTTTGATGAATTGGGATTTTTTTTGAGAGATTGGGTTTTTTTTTGAGGAAATGGGGTTTTGAGGGATTGGGTTTTTTTGGTTTTTGAGGGAATGGGGTTTTAATGGATTGGGGTTTTTTTGAGGGTTTATGGTTTTTTTGAGGGATTGGGGTTTTGATGAATTGGCTCTTTTGGAGGAAATGGGGTTTTGATAGAATGGGGTTTTTAGGAGGGATTGGAGGTTTTATGAATGAGGTTTTGATGCATTGGGGTTTTTTGAGGGATTATGGTTTTTTTGGATGGATTGGGGTTTTTTGAGGGAATGGAGTTTTTATGAATTGGGTTTTTTTGATGGATTGGGGTTTTGTGGTGGATTGGGTTTTTTTGCAGAGATTGGGGTTTTGATGGAATGAAGTTTTTATGAAAAAATGGGGTTTAGATAGAATGGGGCTTTTTGGAAGGAATAGGATTTTGATGGATTGGGGTTTTTGAGGAAATGGGGTTTTGATAGAATGGGTTTTTTTGCATGAAATGAGGGTTTTTTTGATGGAATGGGTTTTTGTTGGTTTGGGCTTTTTTGAGGAAATGGGGTTTTAAGGGATTGGGTTTTCTGGAGGGAGTGGGGTTTTGAAGGAATGGGGTTTTTTGACAGAATGGGGTTTTTTTAAGGAATGGGGTTTTTTGATGGAATGAGGTTTTGATGGATTAGTTTGGGGTTTTTTTGATGGATTGGGTTTTTGGAAGAAATGGGGTGTTTTTTAGGAATGGGGTTTTTTTGATGGATTAGTTTGGTTTTTTTGAAGGAATGGGGTTTTGAATGAATGAGGTTTTTTTAAGGAATGGGGTTTTGAAGGAATGGTTTTTTTTGAAGCAATGGGGTTTTTTAAAGGAATGGGGTTTTTTGATGGATTGGGTTTTTGGGAGGAATGGGTTTTTTTGAAGAAATGGGTTTTTTTGAAGGAATGGAGTTTTTTTGGAAGGAATGGGGTATGTTTTAGGAATGGGGTTTTTTGATGGAATGGGGTTTTTTGAAGCAATGGGGTTTTTTGAAGCAATGGGGCTTTTTGAAGCAATGGGGTTTTGATGGATTAGTTTGGGGTTTTTTGAAGGAATGGGGTTTTTTGAAGGAATGGGTTTTTTTAAAGGAATGAGGTTTTGATGGATTAGTTTGGGTTTTTTTGAATGAATGGGTTTTTTGATGGAATGAGGTTTCGATGCATTAGTTTGGGGTTTTGTGAATGAATGAGGTTTCGATGCATTAGTTTGGGGTTTTTTCTGGATTGAAGTTTGCTGGATTGGTGTTCATGCATTCTGGAATCCCTTCCCCTGGTTATTCCCCCTCTCCATTCCCTCATTCCCCACCCTCGGCGGGAGCTCAGGAATTCCTTCCAGAGCGAGGCCGCAGAGTTGCAATCCCGCAATTGCTCGGAGCGGATCCGAGGGGCTCTGAGGGGCTGCAAACGCCGCAGTTTCTGCTCCGAGCACCCCCGGGCGCCTCCGTCCCTCCCGTTCCCCGCGCTCCCAAATCCCCCGGGCCCTGCCCGTACCCGCGGCCGGGGCGGTCCCGCTGAGCTCCCGGCGTGTCCGGCGCTGCTGTCCGGGCCGCCAGCGTCGATCCCAGGCGGGAAATCACCGGGAATGCACCGGGATTGAGCCGGGAGGACGGGGAAGGACGGGGGGAGGAGGAGGAGGAGGAGGAGGAGGAAGGGAGGGGGGGAGGCTGCGGGGGCTGCGGTGCCGCGGTGCAGCCGAGCAGGGCGCAGGCTCCAGCGGCGGGTGGGTCCTAGCGCCCGACGGAGCTCCGAGAGGGGGAAAAATTGGGGAAAAATAGGGGAAAAATCGGGAAAAATTGGGGAAAAATCGGGAAAAAATAGGGAAAAAATATCGGGGAAAAATCAGGAAAAAATAGGGAAAAATTGGGGGGGAAAATCGGGAAAATCAGGAAAAATCGGGGAAAAAATTGGGAACAAATCGGGGAAAATATCGGGAAAATTGGGGGGAAATTGGGAAAAAATCAGGAAAAAATCGGAAAAAAATCGGGAAAAAAGGGAAAAATTGCGAAAAATCAGGAAAAAAACCGGAAAAAAACCCGGGAAAAATCAGGAAAAAAAAAATCGGGGAAAAATCGGGAAAAAATCGGGGGAAACATAAATCGGGAAAAAAATCGGGAAAAATCAGGAAAAAAAAATCGGGAAAAAATCGGAAAAAAATCGGGAAAAAACTGGGGAAAAATCGAGAAAGAACAGGAAAAACCGGGGAAAAAAGATCGGGCAAAAAAGATCAGGGAAAATATCGGGGAAAATCGGGGAAAAATCAGGAAAAATAGGGAAAAAATATCGGGGGAAAATCGGGGAAAAATAGAAAAAAAATCGGGGGAAAATTCAGGAAAAAATAGGAAAAAAATATCAGGGAAAAATCGAGGGGGAAATCAGAAAAAAATCGGGGGAAATTGGGAAAAATTGGGGAAAATCAGGAAAAAATCGGGAAAAAATCAGGGGAAAATCGGGAAAAATTGGGGGAAAATCGGGGAAAATCAGGAAAAAATCGGGAAAAAATCAGGGGAAAATCGGGAAAAATTGGGGAAAAATCGGGGAAAATCAGGAAAAAATCGGGAAAAAATCGGGGGAAATTGGGAAAAATTGGAAAAAAATCGGAAAAAAATCGGGGAAAATCAGGAAAAAATCGGGAAAAAATCAGGGGAAAATCGGGAAAAATTGGGGAAAAATCGGGGAAAATCAGGAAAAAATCGGGAAAAAATCAGGGGAAAATCGGGAAAAATTGGGGAAAAATCGGGGAAAAAAGCGGGAAAAATCGGGAAAAAATAGGAAAAAAATATCAGGGGAAAATCGGGAAAAATTGGGGGAAAATCGGGGAAAAATTGGGAAAAAAAGCGGGGGAAATCGGGAAAAAAATGGAAAAATTGGGAAAAAATTGGGGGAAAAGATCGGGAAAAAATCAGGGGAAAAGATCGGGGAAAATTGGGAAAAAAATCGGGAAAAACCAGGGAAAAAGCGGGAAAAGTAAAGAAAAAAATAGGGAAAAAATATCGGGGAAAAATCGGGGAAAATCGGGAAAAAATTGGGTAAAAAGGGGAAAATGGGGGGAAAATCGGGAAAAGATCGGAAAAAATCAGGAAAAAATCGGGGGAAAATCGGGGAAAAAATGGGAAAAAGATTGGGAAAAATCGGAAAAAAATTGGGGAAAAAGGGAAAAAGATCGGGGAAAATTGGGAAAAAATCAGGAAAGAATTGGAAAAAATCGGGGAAAATCGGGAAAAAAGGGAAACAAATCAGGAAAAACTCGGGAAAAAATCAGGGGAAAAATCGGGAAAATATCGGGAAAATTTGGAAAAAAAACGGGGCAAAATTGGGAAAAAAATCGGGAAAAAAATCGGGGGAAAAAGATCGGGGAAAATATCAGGGAAAATTGGGAAAAAATCGGGGAAAAATTGGAAAAAAATTGGGGAAAAATCAGAAAAAATCGGGGAAAAATCAGAAAAAATCGGGGGAAAAATCAGGGAAAAATCGGGAAAATATCGGGAAAAATCAGGAAAAAGAAAAAATCGGGGAAAAAATTGGGAAAATCAGGAGAAAATCAGGAAAAAATTGGGAAAATTCAGGAAAAACCCCCTCGTGGTTCTGTGCAGCAGGGACAGGGTGAGAGGGAGCAGAGTTAAGTTGTTGTTTTTATTTTTTGGCTGGAATGGGTTTGTTGTGCCTGGGCAATAATCAGCGCTGGTTTGTGCTTCTGGGGTGAATCTTTTGGCTGGGTAGGATCAGTGTTGGTTTGATGGTGTTGGAAAGGGGAAAAATCCCTTTATTCTGGGATTTTGTACTAAATCTCATTGGTCAGTGAATGTAAACAGCAATTTTGTATGAATCCATTGAAGGAATTTCAGTGGATTGAATGAATTTCAGTGAATTTAAACACCAATTTATTTTGAATTAATTTAATGAGTTTCAGTGAGTTTCAGTGAGTTTAAACACCAATTTCTTATAAATTAATTTCAGTGAGTTTCAATGAATTCAATGAATTTCAGTGAATTTAAACACCAATTTCTTAGGAATTAATTTCAGTGAATTTCAGTGAATTTCAATGAATTTCATGTATTTCAATGAATTTAAACACCAATTTTTTATGGATGAATTTCAGTGAATTTCATGGAATTTTATTCAATTAATGAATTAAATGAATTTTATTCAATTAATTTCAGTGAATTTTAATGAATTTTATTCAATGAATTTCAGTGAATTTAATGAATTTCAATGAATTTAAACACAAATTTCCTATGAATTAATTTAATGAATTTCAGCGATTTTCATGAATTTCAGTGAATTTCAGTGAATTTCAATGAATTTTATTCAGTGAATCTCAATGAATTTCAGTCAATTACAGTGAATTTTAATGAACTTAATTCCATGAATTTCAGTGAATTTCAATGAATTTTATTCCATGAATTTCAATGAATTTCAGTGAATTTCAATGAATTTTATTCCATGTATTTCAGTGAATTTCAGTGAATTTTAATGAATTTTATTCCATGAATCTCAATGAATTTCAGTGAATTTTAATGAATTCAATGAATTTAAAGGAATTTAATGAATTTCAATGAATTTCAATGAATTTCGCTGAATTTCAGTGAATTTTAATGAATTTTATTCCATGAATTTCAATGAATTTCAGTGAATTTCAGTGAATTTTAATGAATTTTATTCCATGAATTTCAGTGAATTTGAATGAATTTTATTCAATGAATTTCAGTGAATTTCAGTCAATTTTAATGAATTTTATTCCATGAATTTCAATGAATTCAATGAATTTCAGTGAATTTTAATGAATTTTGTTCCATGAATCTCAATGAATTTCAGTGAATTTCAGTCAATTTTAATGAATTTTATTCCATGAATTTCAGTCAATTTCAATGAATTTTATTCCATGAATTTCAATGAATTTCAGTGAATTTTAATGAATTTTATTTCATGAATCTCAATGAATTTCAGTGAATTTCAATGAATTTTATTCCATGTATTTCAGTGAATTTCAGTGAATTTCAGTGAATTTCATTCCATGAATTCCAGCCCATCCCAATCCATGCCCCCATCCGGTTTCCGGGTGGGATCCCCGGTGCCCGTTCAGGATTAACCCTTTGCTAACCAGCTCCCTGTGACCCATTTCCCACATGCACAATGACAAAGATGAGAATTCTCCCTCCTCCTTTTCTCTGCTTTTCCTCCCATCTTCTCCAGCAGATCCTGGCTCAGAGCTCTGTGTGTGTGTGTGTGTTCAGAGGATCTGTCATTCCCACAGAATGTGCCAGCTCTGGGTTGCATTTTTGGGAAAATTCCTTCATGGAAAAGCTCCTCCAGCCCAATTCCTCATCCCTGGGGGATTGAGCAGCCCTGGGCATGTGGCATTTGGGGACATCCCAGGTGGTGGCATTGCCAGGGCTGGGCGTGCCTGGCCTCCACGCTCCCTGAGGAGTTTTCACCTCAAAGCCCCCCACGATTCCATGGGAATTGCTGGGACATCCCAGTGGTGCCACAGTGTCCCCTCCTGCCTGGCTGGCCTCATTTTGGGGCTGCATGTCCCCAAATCGTGTGGCCAAGCCTTGGGGACATGGAGGGACAGGAGCCAGGGCATGGCTTCCCCTGGCCAAGGGGACATCGGGGTGCAGTGCCCAGGGCCAGGCTGGAGTTTGGGCCTTGGTGCCACCCGGGACAGGGGCAGGTGGCCCTGCCATGGCAGGGGTGGCACTGGGTGACCTTTGAGGTCCCCTCCACCCCAAACCATTCCATGATTCCTGAGTTCTGGTTTCCCTCCACACAGGGACTTTTGGGGTCCCCTGGGAGTGTTCAGGGCTTGGAGAGGAATTTAAAAAATTCTCCAACTCACTTTGGGTTTATTTTCACTCATTAAAAACCAAACCCCAAATGTTAGTTTAGGATTTCTCTTCTGAAAAAACCCAACCCCAAAATCAGCTTTGTGGGGGAATTTCACCAGGAGATGTGTAAAAAAAATTATATAAAACCCCAAAAAAGGGGGAATTCTGCTCCTGCTGGATAAACAGGGGGAGTCTGTGAAGGTTTTTAACCTCCCTCCTCCTGGGGTTCCCTGGGCTGGGGCTGGCGTGGATCCCAGATCCCAGGAAAGGCTGGATGAGGAGGGGGCATCATTCTGGAATTCTCTGGGCTGATGGGTTCCACACAGGGTCTGGGCAGCAGGAAACCCCTGGGGACCCTGCAGAGCCATGGGGGGGGCTCTGGGCAGGATCCATGGCTGGGCACTGCCATGGGTGCCACTGGGAGTCCCTGAGAGTGGCACTGGGAATCACTGGGAATGGAGTGGGTGGCCCTGGGAATCCCTGAGTGGCACTGGGAATCACTGGGAATGGAGTGGGTGGCACTGGGAATCCCTGAGTGGCACTGGGAATCACTGGGAGTGCAGTGGGTGGCCCTGGGAGTGCAGTGGGTGGCCCTGGGAGTGGCATGGGTGGCACTGGGAATCCCTGGGAGCGACACTGGGAATCCCTGGGAGTGACATGGGTGGCACTGGGAATCCCTGAGAGTGCAGTGGGTGGCACTGGGAGTTCCTGGGAGTGGCAGGAATGGCATTGGGAATCCCTGGGAGTGGCACTGGGAATCTCTGGGAGTGGCACTGGGAGTGGCAGGAGTGGCACTGGGAATCCCTGAGAATGCCATGGGTGGCACTGGGAATCCCTGGAAGTGGCATGGGTGGCACTGGGAGTCCCTGGGAGTGCAGTGGGTGGCACTGGGAAACCTTGAGAGTGGCATTGGGAATCCCTGGGACTGCCATGGGTGGCACTGGGAATCCCTGGAAGTGGCATGGGTGGCACTGGGAGTCCCTGGGAGTGCAGTGGGTGGCACTGGGAGTCGCTGGAGGGGGAGTGGGTGGCACTGGGAATCTCTGGGAGTTGACATGGGTGGCACTGAGAGTCCCTGAGAGTGGCAGGAGTGGCACTGGGAATCCCTGGGAGTGCAGTGGGTGGCACTGGGAATGGCAGGAGTGGCACTGGGAATCTCTGGGAGTGGCATGGATGGCACTGGGAGTGCAGTGGGTGGCACTGGGAATGGCAGGAGTGGCACTGGGAGTCCCTGAGAGTGGCAGGAGTGGCACTGGGAATCCATGGCAGTGACATGGGTGGCACTGGGGGTGGCATAGGTGGGGCACTGAGAACCCCTGGAAGTGGCACTGGGAGTCCATGGCAGTGGCATGGGTGGCACTGGGGGTCCCTGGGGGTGCCATGGGTGGCACTGGGGGTCCCTGGGGGTGCCATGGGTGGCACTGGGGGTGCCATGGGTGGCACTGGGGGTCCCTGGGGGTGCCATGAGTGGCACTGGGGGTGCCATGGGTGGCACTGGGGGTCCCTGAGAATGCCATGGGTGGCACTGGGGGTCCCTGGGGGTGCCATGGGTGGCACTGGGGGTGCCATGGGTGGCACTGGGGGTCCCTGGGGGTGCCATGGGTGGCACTGGGGGTGCCATGGGTGGCACTGGGGGCCCTGGGCTCTGTCACCCTTGGTGCTTTCTCCCAGAAGAGCCTGAATGGCCCCAGTCCCAGCCAGGTGTGTCCCTGAGGATGCTCTGGGCTGCTCCCCCCGGTGTCCCCCCAGTGTCCCCCCAGTGTCCCCCCGGTGTCCCTGAGCAGCACTGGGAGCCCCTGGTGTCCCTGGTGTCCCTGCCATGGGACCCTTGTCCCTGTGCCAGGCCCATCCCTGCTCGGAGCAGCAGGAAATTGAAAATTCAGGTTTCCTTTGGGTTTCTCTGGGAATGTGGGAAAGGCTCAGGGAGGTTCATTTATCCTGGGGTGTTTTTCCTCCTCACATGGCACTGCCTGAGTTTGGGGGGAAATTTGGGATTTTTCCTCTTTGTACAGAGAACTTTGAGCCCCAAATCCCCAGCTTGTGGCAGGGGTGGAGCAGCCAAGCCCTGTTGGAGGTTGGGGTGTTCCTGAGAGCTCGGGATCATCTCCCAGAGCTGTAATGACCAAAATTTCCCATATCCCCTTAATCCCCCCCTCCTGTCCCACCTCAGCTTCTCCTTCAAGCTCAGGATCCTTTTGGGTCTTTCCCAGCTCAGGATTTTCCAGGTTTTTTTTTTCCCTCAGGGGTTGATTTTCATCCCAAATCCAGGCAGGAAATAAAGCAGGAGGTGGGGAGTGGTGCCTGTGACTTTGCTCTGTTGAGAAATGGAATAGCTGGGACTCAAAAAGGCTTTGCCAGCTTCAAGAATTCCATGATTTTATTCTGGAATTCCATGATTTTCAACACAGGGAAGCCCCTGGATCACTGGAAATATTCCAGGCCAGGTTTGGAGCAGCCTGGGACAGTGGGAGATGTCCCTGCCCATGGCAGGGGTGGCACTGGTGGCCTTTGATGTCCCTGCCACCCCAAACCGCCCCCTGATCCTATAAAATTGTGTGGGAAAAACAATTCCTTGTGCTTTAGTTTAACATGGGAATCTCCATTTTCTTTTCCAATGAACAACTGTTCTTGTGCTCCAGCTGGAGCAAACTCTGGGGTTTTCCTGCTTTGGGGTTGTCCTGCAGTCCCCAGAGCCCTGTGGGGACAGCAGTGAGGAATTGCCATGATCTGAGGGGTGGCACTCTGGATTCCTGCTGGAATTCCAGGCTGGAATTTCCTGGTTTTCCTTGCGCTTTGGGGAAGCTTTCTGGGATTTGAGTTTCCTCTTCAAGCTTTGTGGAATTTCAGTTTTCTCTTCAAGCATTTTGGAATTCAAATTCCCTCTTCAAGCTTTCTGGAATTTGAATTCCTCTTCAAACTTTCTGGAATGTGAGTTCCCTCTTCAAGCTTTTTGGAATTGATTTCCCTCTTCAGTCTTTCTGGAATTTAAATTCCCTCTTCAATCTTTCTGTAATTTGAATTTCCTCTTCAAGTTTTCTGGAATTTGAGTTTTCTCTTCAATCTTTCTGGAATTTGAGTTTTCAGGCATTTTGGAATTGGAATTTTCTCTTCAAGCATTCTGGAATTTGAATTTCCTCTTCAAGTTTTTTGGAATTTGAGTTTTCAAGCATTTTGGAATTTAAATTCCCTCTTCAATCTTTCTGAAATTTAAATTCCCTCTTCAATCTTTCTGGGATTTGATTTCCCTCTTCAAGTTTTCTGGAATTAGACTTTTCTCCTCAAGCTTTCTGGGATTTTTTTCTCTTCAATCTTTCTGGAATTTGAGTTTTCAAGCATTTTGGAATTTGAGTTTTCTCTTTAAGCTTTCTGGAATTTAAGTTTTCTCTTCAAGCATTTTGGAATTTAAATTCCCTCTTCAATCTTTCTGGGATTTGAGTTTTCAATCTTTCTGTAATTTGAATTCCCTCTTCAAGTTTTCTGGAATTAGACTTTTCTCTTCAAGCTTTCTGGGATTTGAGTTTTCTCTTCAAGCATTTTGGAATTTAAATTCCCTCATCAATCTTTCTGGAATTTGACTTTTCAAGCTTTCTGGAATTTGAATTCCTCTTCAAACTTTCTGGAATGTGATTTCCCTCTTCAAGCATTTTGGAATTTGAGTTTTCTCTTTAGCTTTCTGAATTTGAGTTTTCTCTTCAAGCTTTCTGGGATTTTTTTCTCTTCAAGCTTTCTAATTAGAATTTTCTCTTCAAACTTTCTGGAATTTGAGTTTCCTCTTCAAGCATTTTGGAATTTGAGTTCCCTCTTCAATCTTTCTGGAATTTGAGTTTCCCTCTTCAAGGTTTCTGAATTTGAGTTTTCTCTTCAAGCTTTCTGGGATTTTTTTCTCTTCAATCTTTCTGGAATTTGAGTTTTCAGGCATTTTGGAATTTGAGTTTTCTCTTTAAGCTTTCTGAATTTGAATTCCCTCTTCAAGTTTTCTGAATTTGAGTTTTTTCTTCAAGCTTTCTGGGATTTTTTTCTCTTCAGTCTTTCTGGAATTAGAGTTTTCAAGCTTTCTGGAATTTAAATTCCCTCTTCAAGCTTTCTGAATTTGAGTTTCCTCTTCAATCTTTGTGGAATTTGAGTTTCTTCTTCAAGCATTTTGGAATTTAAATTCCCTCTTCAAGCTTTCTGGAATTTGAATTCCCTCTTCAATCTTTCTGTAATTTGAAATTCCTCTTCAAGTTTTCTGGAATTTGAGTTTTCAGGCATTTCGGAATTTGAGTTTTCTCTTCAAGCTTTCTGGAATTTGAATTCCCTCTTCAAGTTCTCTGGAATTAGACTTTTCTCCTCAAGCTTTCTGGGATTTTTTTCTCTTCAAGCTTTCTGGAATTAGAGTTCCCTCTTCAAGATTTTTGGAATTAGAGTTTTCTGTTCGAGGTTTCTGGAATTTAAGTTTTCTCTTCAAGCATTTTGGAATTTAAATTCTCTCTTCAAGTTTTCTGGGATTTGAATTCCCTCTTCAATCTGTCTGGAATTTGACTTTTCAAGCTTTCTGGAATTTGAATTCCTCTTCAAGCTTTCTAATTAGAGTTTTCTCTTCAAGCTTTCTGAATTTGAGTTTTCTCTTCAATCTTTGTGGAATGTGAGTTCCCTCTTGGCATTCCAGCCTGTCCTTGGAGCCCTTTCCAAGTGTTTGTGTCCGTGGCTCTCGTTGTGCTGCTGCCTCTGGGAGCTGCCAGGATCCCAGAGCAGGATCCTGCAGGGGACAGGAAGAGCAGAAATCCTTTAGAATTTAGGAATTAGGAAGGAATCCTTCCCTGGGAGCTGCTGAGCCCTGCACAAGGGCCCAGAGCAGCTGGGGCCGCCCCTGGATCCCTGCAAGTGTCCAAGGCCAGGGCTGGGAGCAGCCTGGGATGGTGGAAAATGTCCCTGCCATGGCAGGGGATGGAATTATTGGGGCTGAAGGTCCATGGATGTGGAAATTGGTGACACAGGTGACATTTGCTCCCAGGGTCTGGCAGGGAAGCAAGGGGAGCTTCCCCCAGAGGAGGCTTCTCCTTCTATGGATAAAATAACTGAGATTTTCTAAATCTGCTGAACCCGTTTGGATGCTGAGGCGGAGGGCAAGGAGCTCATCCTCTTGGGAGCTTTTCCTGCAGAATTTGGGGTGGATTTTGTGCATTTCAGGCAGCGTGGAGAGGGGAGGCAGCTGCAGCCCCAGTGACCAGCAGACACCTGAGGTGACTCTGCTGCAGCTCCTGGTGCTCCCAGGGAGAAATTCCAATTTCCAGCAGCGCTTTGTGGTGTTTATCCCAGTTGGGCCTTTCAAATCCCCTCCTGAGCAGATCCCCAGGGCTGCAGGAGCAGCTCAGGGACAGGGGGGGATTGTCCTGGGCAGGGAGGAGCTGGCTCCCAAATCCTGTAGGCTCCCAAATCCTGTAGGCTCCCAAATCCTGTAGGCTCCCAAATCCTGTAGGCTCCCAAATCCTGTGGGGTCTCTGATCCTGTGGGGTCCGAAATCCTGTGGGGTCTCTGATCCTGTGGGGTTTCTGATCCTGTGGGGTCCCAAATCCTGTGGGTCCCTTCCAGCTCAGGATATTCTGTGTTTTAGGGGTGCTTCCATGTGTTGGGATGTTGGGCAGTGGCCACTCCTGGTGGCTCCCAAATCCCCTCATTAGTGGCCAGTCCTGGTGACTCCTAAATCCCCTCTTGGCAGTGCCCAGTCCTTGTGGCTCCCAAATCCCCTTTGCAGTGCCCACTCCTGGTGGCTCCCAAATCCCCTCTTGGCAGCAGCCACTCCTGGTGGCTCCCAAATCCCCTGGGCAGTGGCCAGTCCTGGTGGCTCCTAAATCCCCTTTGCAGTGGCCACTCCTGATGGCTCCCAAATCCCCTCTTGTTAGTGGCCAGTCCTGGTGACTCCTAAATCCCCTCCTTAGTGGCCAGTCCTGGTGGCTCCTAAATCCCCTCTTGTTAGTGGCCAGTCCTGGTAGCTCCTAAATCCCCTTTGCAGTGCCCAGTCCTGGTAGCTCCTAAATCCCCTTTGCAGTGCCCAGTCCTGGTGGCTCCAAATCCCCTCGGCAGTGCCCAGTCCTGGTGGCTCCTAAATCCCCTCCTTAGTGGCCAGTCCTGGTGGCTCCTAAATCCCCTTTGCCGTGCCCAGTCCTGGTGGCTCCCAAATCCCCTTTGCCGTGCCCAGTCCTGGTGGCTCCCAAATCCCCTTTGCAGTGGCCAGTCCTGGTGGCTCCCAAATCCCCTTATTAATGGCCACTCCTGGTGGCTCCCAAATCCCCTGGGCAGTGCCCAGTCCTGGTGGCTCCCAAATCCCCTCTTGGCAGTGGCCGCTCCTGGTGGCTCCCAAATCCCCTTTGCAGTGCCCAGTCCTGGTGGCTCCCAAATCCCCTTGGCAGTGCCCACTCCTGGTGGCTCCCAAATCCCCTGGGCAGTGCCCGCTCCTGGTGGCTCCCAAATCCCCTGGGCAGTGCCCAGTCCTGGTGGCTCCCAAATCCCCTGGCAGCCTGACCGGCGGGGCAGCAGTGCCCCGAGGATCTGCGGCGGTGAGTTTGGGCTCTGCCGGCTGAGCCCATGAACAATGGCCCGCGCTGTCACCTGTCACAGCCGGCAGCGGGACAATCAGCGCTGTCCCTCATTAACCCTTTGCTCTCCATCCCCCCGCGGCTGCCGCTCCGGCCCATTTGGGACCAAACCCGCTCCTCCAGGCCGTTGTTTTTCCCTCTAAACCCCCCAAGGAGTGGTGCAAACCCTCGTGGGGGTCCCTGCGGGGTGAATTTGGGCCGGCCCTGCCCGGTGCCGCCGCAGGGCGGGCGGGAGGAGGCCTGGACCGGCGCCGGTGGCTCCTCCTGCGGGGCGCGTTAGGACCCAGCGAGGCAGCGGCGCCGTGACAAGTCTGGAGCGGCACTGGCGCAGAGTGGCTCCATCGGCAGCGCTGGAATTCTCTGTCTCCCTCCCTTTTCGGAGCATCCTCGCCCTCAAAAAGGGATTTTCCCTCCCTCCCTTCCCTCCTCCCTCTCGGAGCCCCGGGGGATGCTGGCATCGCTCGGGACCCCGGGGAAAGGCGCTGGATGCTGCGGGCCGTGAGCTGCGGGAGCTGATCGGGGATCTCCGGAGCGCTCGGCATGGCCCAGGGCAGGCGGCACGCGTCCGCCCGGGTAAGGGCAGGGCTGCCTCGGCAGCTCCCGGCTCGGCCGCCTCATATCGCGACACAGCGCCGCGCTGTCGCGGTGAAAACAGCCGCGTTTCGGAAGGGATTCTCGATTGTGCATCCCTGCAAGGTGGCACAATAATGCCGCCAGGGGAGGGGGATGCTTCGGCGGGGCCGGGGATTTTGGCCGGAGTGACCCGCTCGCGTGGGTGATCACCCCAATTCATTACAGCGATTCATGAATTCCCCTCCTGTGCTCCCTGCTCAGCACAAAGATCCCGGCGTGTTTTGCTCCCCTCCCTCCCTCCCTCCCTCCGGGCCATGCCGAGCTTCCTTCCGCGGGCCTGGCAAGCGTTTCCAGCTTTTTCCGTATTGCAGCTCCCCCTGGGCTGTGCGGTGCCAGCGGCCCCCCCCGGCCCCGGGCCAGGCCTTTGCCGGGAGTTTCTGTCCCTGTCGCCGTGTCCCCGTGTGGCCGCCACGGTGACATTGTGTCCCAGACCCCACCAGCGCCTTCGGGCCTGGCTGTGCCAGCTTGGCAAGGATGGAGCTGGTGAGGGCAGACCCTTCCCAGACCCTCCGTGGGCACCCGGTCCTGCCTGCTCTGGGATCCACCAGGCCTGCAGCCGCTGGGATTTGGGCTCTGGCCGAAGGGATTTGGGCTCTGCCTGAAGGGATTTGGCTGTGCAGGGAAAACTTCCCAGCCTGGAGCCTCTTTTGCCCACCCCAGCAGGATCTGTGTGTCCATATGGGTTTTTAGGGGCTGGAGCCCCACACCTGCCCCACAAACCTCCCTGTTTTCCATAGGGCAGCAGGAGGGAGGGGTGAAATTCCAACCTGAGTCGTGACAGCTCTGTCACAACAGCCTGGGGGGCTCCAAGGGGTTTGGGGGCTCAGGGAAGGAGCCAAACGCTGGCTCCAAGGGCTGATGGGGGCAGATGTGGCAGGACTGGCAGTGCTGGGGGTGCCAGGGGTGCTGGGGGTGCCAGGGCAGCCCTGTGAGTGGATTATCCCCATTTAACTCCCATGGATTTTGAAATGGGCACTGCAGGGCCCGTGGCTGTGCTGGCCCTTCCTGGGGCTGGAGCCCACCCCGGCCGTGTCCCTTCTGGGGGCTTTGGGGACACTGCTCCCGGTGTCCTGAGACACCCACACCCTCCCAGTTTGGCAGCCTGGAATCCAGTGCCACCATGGCTTCATCCCAGTGCCACATCCTGGTGTCACCCGGGGCAGCAGCGCCAGGGATGAAACCAGGAATTCTTCCCAAGCCTTTCCCTGTTCCAGCTCTGTGGGCAGCACCTGGAATTTGGATCTTGGCAGAGTTGGCTGCTTGGGATTCTCCTGAAACTTTTGATCTGAGCTTTGAGTGGCAGTTTGAGGCTCCAGCAGTGGGGGAGGAGCTCCTGGAGGAGCAGTGAGCATTCCTGGCATGGAGCAGAACCCTGGAGCCCTCAGGTTTGGGTGCAGCTCCAAAATTCCCAAACCACTGGGAATTCATCCCGTTTTCAGTGCCTCGGCACCAGGACCTTCACAGAGCAGGGCAGACAGTCTGTGGGTGTCTGTCACGCCTCAGAAAGGGGGGAAATGGGAAAATGCTGGATTTTGGAGTGGGCAGTTGTGGGGAGCAGTCTCTGGTGCTGGTGGCAGCACAGCCTGTCCCTCACCTGGTGTCCCTGGAGGCAGCTCTGGGACGTGGCACGGGCTCCTCCTGTGCTGCTGGCTGCTCCAGAGGCTCAGCATTCCTGGGTGTCCCATTCCCCGCACCTGGATCTCCTCAGCTGTCCCCCACTGGGAATCCCTGGATTTCTCATTTGCTGGGATTTAGGAGCTTGTTCCCCTTCCACAATGAGGGTGACAGGGCTGTCACTGTCAGTGGCCTCAGCCCTTGTGGCTTCCCCCAGTTCTGCTCCTCCACCCTTTTCCTTTGGTGTCCCAGGACTGGGGTATCCCAAGTGTGTTCCTCTGGGAACGCTGGTGTGGCACAGGGGATCCACGAGGGCTGGCCTGGGAAGCTGAGGGAATTCTGGGCTGTGCCATGAATTGATGGCTGTCCCCACGTTTGTCCCTCAGGGATTGTCACCACAGCCACAGGTGTGTCCCATCATTCATTCCACTGGGAACGCCCATCCCACCAGCTTCCAACTGGGAAAGTTCTTCCTCTTGTCAATCCTGGATTCATCTGGGTTTGAATCTTCATGGGAATTCCAGGCAGGATTTTATCCATCCAGGTGTCTCACAGACCAATTTCTGATTAATTGGGAACAGAAGAGACTCAGTGCCTGCTCCTGAGGGGTGGCATGGGGTGGGAGAGATTCACTCCGGGCTCTCCTCCTTTCCTCAAGTGTGAAAGACTCGGGAGGAGTTTCTGTGAAATTGGTGCTGGTTTGCAAATGTCTGTCAGGAACAGGCTGGGAGAGCTGGGAATGTCCAGCCTGGGGAAGAGGAGGCTCCAGGGAGAGCTCAGAGCCCCTGGCAGGGCCTGAAGGGGCTCCAGGAGAGCTGCAGAGGGACTGGGGACAAGGATGGAGGGACAGGAGCCAGGGAATGGCCAGAGGTGCCCCAGGGCTTGGAATGTGTCACATCCAAGGGGCCTTACCTGGCTGCAGGTGCCAGATGGACACCAGGAGGGAGAAAATCTCCTCCTCCAAGAACTTTCCCATGTCCTGGGGATTTGGGATTTTCCTCTGGGCTCTGCTCTCATTTTCTGTAACACCTGGGACACCATTTTCCAGGTGCTCTCAGGATGTTGCTGCCTGAACTTTGGGAGATATTTGGAACATCAATTTTTCCTTTGAGGTGTTGGATTTCTTTGTTGTTTGATGGATTTTGGGTCTTAATATAAGATGATTTCATGATGTTTGAGTTCTGCCAGTTGTGTTTGGACAAAACCTGGAGTTCAGGCTCGTGGGAACACCCACACCCCTGATTTCAGTCCCAAAATCCCAAACTGGGGTGGGTTCACTCTGCATTCCAGCCTTGGGATGTGATGTGCAGGGGAAGGGGGTGCTCTGGTTGGATTCCAGGAGCTTCCAAAGTCCCCAAGGTTCTTCCACAGGCTGAGGATTCCCTGAATGTCCCAAACCCCCGAGGCTGGGGTTTGTCTGCAGGGCCTCCCCAGCCCTGCAGGGTGAAAGAGGCTCTGTTTTCCTGGGATAAAGAGCAGATTCTTTGGCTGAAACCAGGCCCAGAGCCACCAAAATTCCACATTTCTGCACAGTGAGCAGAACCAGGGACACGTGGGGTGGGGGAAATGCCAAACTGGTCCCGTTTTGGGGATTGCTGGGAGGTTGGGATGGGTGGGAGGATGGAGCTGAGCAGGACAGGGAACATCTGAGTCCCCTCTGGGATAGAGGCAGAGGGATGGAAAGGTTTCAGCCAGGGTTTTGAGGATCTCCAGAAGATCTTGAGAGGCAGGATACAGGGAATGGCTTCCCACTGGAAAAGGGGAGATTTGGCTGGG
The DNA here is from genome assembly GCF_051311805.1 of Agelaius phoeniceus. Taxonomy (NCBI): domain Eukaryota; kingdom Metazoa; phylum Chordata; class Aves; order Passeriformes; family Icteridae; genus Agelaius; species Agelaius phoeniceus. The sequence continues at coordinate 72,818,145 of NC_135268.1, forward strand.
ATTTTGGTAAGGAATCCTTCCCTCTGAAGGTGCCCAGAGCAGCTGTGGCTGCCCCTGGATCCCTGGCAGTGCCCAAGGCCGGGTTGGACAGGACTTGGAGCAGCCTGGGACAGTGGAAGCTGTCCCTGCCATGGCAGGGGGAGGAATTATTGGGATTTAAGGTCCCTTCCCACCCAAACCATTCCAGAATTCCATGATTAATCTGTTTTGCTCAGGCAGATTGCAGAGCAGGAGTTGCTGGGGGTGGATCCCAACAAATTTCCCTGGGATTTCAATAATCCTGAGGGTCTCCAGTACCCATGGAGTTCCTCACATCCATCAGCTCATTGCTGCTCCAAGAGCATTGACCACCTGGATAACCCCAGCTGAGCCCAGGGGCATCTCAGGGTGTCCCCCTTGGAGTGTCCTGGTGCCTGCTGAAATACAAATGTGGATGTAACCTTGGTGACTTGGAATCATGGAATTGTTGAGGTTCTAAATCCCTCCAGGGGTGGGGATTCCACCAAGGATTCCAAGGCTTATAAAAAATGTGATAAAAGGGGCTAAATCAGCTCGGTGAGCCACTGCTGGTGGCTGTGCCATGGTTTGTGGCTCCCGTTGGGGGGCAGAAGGAATCACCCAAAAGAAAAAGGGCTGGAGGAGGTGAGCAGGGCTGGAGGGGGATGAACCTTCCTGAAATGGACCCAGGGGAGCCACCAGATCCCAATAGTGTGGAGGGATGGGACAGTGACCTCTAAATGCTCCTGGGATGGGACAGTGACCTCTGCCTGCTCCTGGGATGGGACAGTGACCTCTGAATGCTCCTGGGATGGGACAGTGACCTCTGAATGCTCCTGGGATGGGACAGTGACCTCTGAATGCTCCTGGACACAGAATTCCCAGGCTGGAAACCCATGGGAATGCTGATAAAATGGGAGAAGATGGAACATGAGCTGGTTAAGGCTGACTGTGCTGCTCTTGTGGGGTTTTTCCCCCCTAAGGCTCATAAAAGGGGATAAATGAGATTGGTGAGCCATTGCTGGTGGCCGTGCCATGGTTTGTGGCTCCTGTTGAGGAGCAGAAGGAATCACCCAAAATAAAAAGAGCTGGAGGGAGATGAACCATCCCAATATGGACCCAGGGGAGCCACCAGATGGGACAGTGACCTCTGAATGCTCCTGGACACAGAATTCCCAGGCTGGAAACCCAAGGGAATGCTGATACAATGGGAAAAGATGGAGCATGGGCTGGTTAAGGCATGGTTAAGAGAGCAGAAGGAATCACCCAAAATAAAAAGGGCTGGAGGAGGTGACTGGGGCCAGAGGGAAATGAACCATCCTGACATGGACCCAGGGGAGCCACCAGATCCAATAGTGTGAAGGGATGGGACAGTGACCTCTGAATGCTCCTGGGATGGGACAGTGACCTCTGCGTGCTCCTGGGCACAGAATTCCCAGGCTGGAAACCCAAGGGAATGCTGATACAATGGGAAAAGATGGAGCATGGGCTGGTTAAGGCATGGTTAAGGGAGCAGAAGGAATCACCCAAAATAAAAAGGGCTGGAGGAGGTGACTGGGGCCAGAGAGAGATGAACCATCCTGACATGGACCCAGGGGAGCCACCAGATCCCAATAGTGTGAAGGGATGGGACAGTGACCTCTGTCTGCTCCTGGACACAGAATTCCCAGGCTGGAAAGCCAAGGGAATGCTGATAAAACGGGAAAAGATGGAGCATGGTTAAGGGAGCAGAAGGAATCACCCAAAATAAAAAGATTGGAGGAGGCGAGCAGGGCCGGACGGAGATGGCCCATCCCGACCTCCACCCTTGTGTCCACCCCGCCTTTCTGAGGGTCTCTTTTCTCTTTGCCAGGCCTCCAGCACGGCCAGGATGAGCTCTGACAGCAGCAGCAAGCCCCTCAAGGTGGGCTCCCGCGTGGAGGTCATCGGCAAGGGCCACCGGGGCACCGTGGCCTACGTGGGGGCCACCCTGTTCGCCACCGGCAAATGGGTCGGGGTCATCCTGGACGAGGCCAAGGGCAAGAACGACGGCACGGTGCAGGGCAGGAAGTACTTCACCTGCGAGGAGAACCACGGCATCTTCGTCAGGCAGTCCCAGGTGGGTGGCATCCCGGGATTCTGGGGTCTTGGGGCCCTGGGGTGGTGCTTAAATACAGGGAATTTGGAGATTTTCCGTCTCTTACGGCGGAGGGAACAGCCCGCTCCAAATCCAGGTGGAATCTCACCCTCTGCACAGATCTTGGGGTTCTGCAGGTGGATTCTCACCCTCTGCACAGGTCCTGCAATGAAAGCAGTGTGGTGAATTCCCAATTACATTCCCCAATGTAATTGTTCCATTTTGCTGTTCTGTATTACCACCTGCAGCAGGTGGAGTTTGGGATCGATCTCAGATATTACCTGGAAGCAGATCCAGGAATTTTCATTAAATTGTGTTTAAAACCAGGTGGAATCTCACCCTCTGCACAGATCTTGAGGTTCTGCAGGTGGAATCTCACCCTTTGCACAGGTCCTGCAATGAAAGCAGCGTGGTGAATTCCCAATTATATACCCCAATGTAATTGTTCCATTCTGCTGCTCTGGATTACCACCTGCAGCAGGTGGAGTTTGGGATCAATCTCAGATGTTTACCTGCAAGCAAATCCAAGGAATTTTCATTAAATTGTGTTTAAAACCAGGTGGAATCTCACCCTCTGCACAGATATTGAGGTCCTGCAGGTGGAATCTCACCCTCTGCACAGATCTTGAGGTTCTGCAATGAAAACTGTGGTGAATTCCCAGTTGTTCCATTCTGGTGCCCTGTATTTGCCACCTGCAGCAGGTGGAGTTTGGGATCAATCTCAGATGTTTACCTGCAAGCAGATCTGAGGAATTTTCATGAAATTGAGTTTAAAACCAGGTGGAATCTCATCCTCTGCACAGATCTTGAGGTTCTGCAGGTGGAATCTCACCCTCTGCACAGGTCCTGCAATGAAAGCAGCGTGGTGAATTCCCAATTATATTCCCCAATGTAATTGTTCCATTCTGCTGCTCTGTATTTGCCACCTGCAGCAGGTGGAGTTTGGGATCGATCTCAGATGTTTACCTGCAAGCAGATCTGAGGAATTTTCATGAAATTGAGTTTAAAACCAGGTGGAATCTCACCCTCTGCACAGATCTTGAGGTTCTGCAATGAAAGCTGTGGTGAATTCCCAATTATATTCCTCAGTATAATTGTTCCATTCTGCTGCTCTGTATTGCCACCTGCAGCAGGTGGAGTTTGGGATCGATCTCAGATATTACCTGGAAGCAGATCCAAGGAATTTTCATTAAATTGTGTTTAAAACCAGGTAGAATCTCACCCTGTGCACAGATCTTGAGGTCCTGCAGGTGGAATCTCACCCTCTGCACAGATCTTGAGGTTGTGGAATGAAAACTGTGGTGAATTCCCAGTTGTTCCATTCTGCTGCTCTGTATTTGCCACCTGCAGCAGGTGGAGTTTGGGATTGATCTCAGCTGTTACCTGGAAGCAGATCCAAGGGATTTTCATTAAATTGAGTTTACCTGGAAGGAGATAACTCACACAGTGTGGCTGTAGCTGCTGATACTTGCTGCTCGTGTGCTGCAGCAGGAGCCAGGGGCTCCCTGCAGAGCAAACATCCTCCGGGTGGATTCCCTGGGTCACCCTCCAAGGAGCCCCTGTGTCCCAGCCAGCTCCTGTCCCCTCCCTGGCACACTGGGGCTGCTTTGTGTCCCACCCAGCGGCCTCTCATTGCCAGGACCTTGGGATTGGGTGACAGAGGGGAGCTGAGCACACAATGAGGGCATTTAGGTCCTGGGCTCCACCCCAGCATTGCTGTCCCAGCCATTGGAAGGGCCTTTGGGTCATGCACGCTCAGAGGCTGCAGCAATGGCTCATCCAGGTGAGATTCAGGAATTACTGAGGTTGGAAAACACCTGCAGGAGGAGTCCAGCCATTCCCTCCTTCAGCTTGAGGGAAAATTACCCCATCCCTTAAACAATGGGACAAACACAGAGAGGGGAACCCACCAGAGATGGAGGCAAACTCAGCAGGAAGCTTTTCATGTTCTTATCCAGCCCAAACAGTGCTGGTGTGTAGGAGCTGCTGGGTGGAGCCCTGCTGCTCTCCTGGGGAGATTGCCCAGTATAATTCCAGCACACTCCCAGCTCCCCACATTTAAACTGGACACACGGACCTGGCTCCTCTGTCCGCCTCTCTCGGCCTCTCCTGCCAGCTGGGAGAGGCTGGGAGGGGTTTACAGGGAAAAGTTTGGGTCTGCAGGACCAGGAGGGACCCCAGAGCCCACCCAGTGCCACCCCCTGACAGTCAGGGACACCTTCCACTGTCCCAGGCTGCTCCAATCCAGCCTGGCCTTGGACTCTCACAGGGATCCAGGGGCAGCCACAGCAAATCTGGGAATGCCATCCCAGCCAGGAATTCCTTCCCAAAATCCCACCCAAATCTCCCCTTTTCCAGTGGGAGCCATTCCCCTTTTTTGTCACCTCATCCTCTGGGCTGGGTGTGGGGTGAGTGATGCTCAACCCCTGCCCCAAATTCCAGAGCTGGGCAGGGATGGGGACACCTGGAGCAGAGATGGGAAGCAGGAGGGATCAACAGCCCCCAAATGCCCCAGGTGCTCAGTCCCAGAGCAAAGCTGTGGGTGCAGGGCTGCCCCAGCAGCTCCAGAGCTGGTCCTGAGCCCCCCTGGGGCACAGGGAGGGTCCCCGGTGTCCCCCAGGGCACAGAGGGGGGACCCCACCCCTGGCACCCCTGGCACCCCTGGCAGGGGCAGGGAGGGGCAGAGGCTGCCGGGCACAGGCTCTGGATGGGGCTGGGTGCATCCCCCATCCCTGGCAGCGTCCAAGAGACAGGGACAGGGCCGGGAGCACCTGGGACAGTGGGAGGTGTCCCTGAGGGTGGCACTGGGTGGGATTTAAGCCATTGCAGGATTCCCTGATTCTGCCCGAGCTGGCAATCCCAAGCATGGCTGTTCCTTTGCTGGTGTGTGGCAATCCCTGATTTTGGCATCACCTGGAGCTGCCTTTGGCAGAGGAGCCCGATGGCCGCCTGTGCCCGGTCTGTGCTGGGAGTTCCCAGTGTCACTCCAGATCCAGCCCCTCTGTGTCCCTGTCCCCAGCCTCTCCAGCAGCTCTGGAATTCCCTCCTGGGCTGTTCCTGCTGGGAAACCCCCAGACCACTCAGAATTCCCACCCTGCCAGGCTGCAGGTGTCATGATTTCCTTGGCATCATCTTTTCCTCGGTCTCTTTGTGGCTTCTTTTAATTCAAATTTCATTATTCCTGGTGTCAGCAATCTTCCCAACATGGAATTCCTGTCTGACAGCTTCCCAGGTTATTTTGGTTTTTCAGCTGAGCTCGCAGGTGGGAGGTGTGATGGATCAGACAAATTCCTGCAGGAACAATTGGGGAGGTGCAGATCTGAGGCACAGGGATGGTTCTCTCTCTTTCAGGGATCTAATCCCTCCCAACCTCATTTTCCATGTTTATCCAGCAAAAATGCATCGAAAAATAGTTCAAAAGAAAAATCCCTGAATCTGTTACGGATGTTCCAGGCTGTCAGATCCAGAGCTTTGACTTTCCTCATTGCCTGTGTGAATATTCCATGTTCCCAATGAAAACAAGGAGTGTGTGGCTGTTTTCAGAAGGGTTGGTGGAAAAGCCAGAAAGATAAAATTAAAAATCTGTGCCAAAACCATGGGATCTGCTCTGCTGAACCCACTCCCAGAGGGATCTGTGCCCTGCTCTCCCGGTTTGGGAATTTTGGGCAAGGATTTTCGTTGTGTTTTTTCCAGATCCAGGTGTTTGAGGATGGAGCGGACACAACATCCCCAGAAACCCCAGAATCTGCTGCCATGAAGGTCCCTAAGAGAGGTAGGATCCAGCTGGGAAGTCCTTCCCAGAGAGGTGGGAATCCTTGGTGGAGGGGATGGGAAATTATTCCTGAAGGGGATGGGGAATCCCTCCTGGAGGAGTGTGAAATCCCTCCTGGAGGCATGGGAATCTTTCCTGGAAAAATGGGAAATTTCTCTTGGAGGAGTGGGAATCCTTCCGGGAAAGATGGGAAATCTCCCTTGGTTGGGTGGGAATCCTTCCTGGAAGGACAGGAAATTTCTCATGGAGGGGTTGGGAATCCTTCCTGGAAAGGTGGGAAATCCCTCCTGCAGAGGTGGGAAGTCCTTCCCAGGTGAGATGGGAAATCCTTCCTGTAGAGAAGGGAAATCCCTTTTGGTGGAGTGGGAATCCTTCCTGAATAAATGGGAAATCTCTCTTAGAGGAGTGGGAATCCTTCCTGTAGAAAAGGGAAATTTCTCTTGGAGGGGTTGGAAATCCTTCCTGGAAAGATGGGAAATCTCTCTTAGAGGAGTGGGAATCCTTCCTGAATAAATGGGAAATCTCCCTTGGAAGGGTGGGAATCCCTCCTGGAGAGATGGGAAATCCCTCCTGCAGAGGTGGGAAGTTCCTTCCCAGGTGGGATGGAAAATTCTTCCTGCAGAGAAGGGAAATCTCTCTTGGAGGGGTTGGGAATCCTTCCTGAAAAAATGGGAAATTAATTTCTCTTGGAGGAGTGGGGATCCTTCCTGGAAAGACAGGAAATCTCTTCCTGGAGGGGCTGGGAATCTCCCTTGGAAGGGTGAGAATCCTTCCTGGAGAGATTGAAAATCCCTCCTGCAGAGGTGGGAAGTTCCTTCCCAGGTGAGATGGGAAATCCTTCCTGGAAATACAGGAAATCTCTCTTGGAGGGGCTGGGAATCCTTCCTGAAAAAATGGGAAATCCTTCCTGTAGAGAAGGGAAATCTTTCCTGGAGGGGTTGGGAATCCTTCCTTGAGAGATTGGAAATCTCTCTTGGAGGGGTGGGAATCCTTCCTGAAAAAATGGGAAATCTCCCTTGGAAAGGTGGGAATCCTTCCTGGAAAGACAGGAAATCTCTCCTGGAGAGATTGGAAATCCCTCCTTGGAGGGGTTGGGAATCCTTCCTGGAAAGATTGAAAGTCTCCTTTGGAGGTGTGGGAATCTTTTCTGGAGAGATGGGAAATCCTTCCTGGAGAGATTGGAAATCTCCCTTGGAGGAGTGGGAATCCTTCCTGGAAGGACAGGAAATGTCTCCTGGAGGGGTTGGGAATCCTTCCTGTACAGAGGGGAAATCTCCCTTGGAGGAGTGGGAATCCTTCCAGGTGAGATGGGAAATCCTTCCTGAAGGAAGGGGCAAACCATGGAATATTTCCCAGCGGGCACCGCCGCGCTCCGAGCCTGTGGAATTGCCCATCCCGGTGGAACTGAAGCATCCCTCCCTCTGTCCCTCTGTCCCTCTGTCCCTCTGTCCCTCTGTCCCTCTGTCCAGCCCCTTGCCGTGCCCATTCCCCCGGGGCCCGGGATCCCTTCCCGCTCTCCTCGGAGCGTTCCACACCCGCTGTCCCTGGCAGTGAGCCCAGCCAGGCTTCCCTGGGCTCGGGAATGCTTTCCCCGGGCGCTGCGGGATCCCGGAGCTGCCGGAGGGGGCTCTGCCAGCTTCCTGCCTTGGCTGCTCGCTCGGCTCCGAGTGCCAAGCCGGGAGCTCCCCGTGGGAAGCGTTCGTGGCATCGGGATTGGCATCGGGATTGACGGCTCGGGCTGGGCCGGGGGCGGTGGCTGTTGCTTGTGGGTGGGGTTTCTGCTCTACGAGGAATTAGCTGGGGAAAACGGAATGGACTCTTCCTTCCTCTCTGTTTTGGAGTGGATCCTTCCTTGCTCTCTGCTTTGGATGCTGCTGTAGAATCGTGGAATAATTCCGGCTGGAAAAGCCCTTGGACACCCCCGAATTCCCCAACGCTGGCCGTGTCCCCAAGTGCCACATGCCCAGGGCTGGTAAATCCCCCCAGCCATGGGCACTGCACCCCTCCACAGCCCTTTCCAAGGAGGAATTTCCCCAATATCCCACCTGGCCCAGCCTGAGGCCGTTCCCCCTCCTCCTGTCCCTGTTCCCTGGGACCACATCCCAACTCCCACCTGCTTCCAGGAATTCAGGGAGTTTTGGAGAGCCAGAAGTTTCCTCCTGAGCCCCTTTCCCAGCTCCCTCAGCTGCTCCTGGAGCTCCAGACCCTTCCCTGGACACTGGGCTGGGACAGACAGACACCATTGCCAGCCCCTCCCATCCCAGCATCCCGGAGCAGGAGGAGCCCGGGCTGCAGGTGGGGTGTGGGATGATGCTGTCAGGGATGCAGGGCTGGGATGTGGCTGCCTGCCAAGGGTTTCCATGGGAACAGCAGCTGCTGCAGCAGCACTGCAGTGGGAGGTGCAGGGATGGCTCTGCCGTGGAGCCAGCACAGCAGGGACACCTGGGCCAGGGTGGGAATGCAGGCACACCTGCCAGGGAGGGACAGGACACAGGGAATGGCTTCCCAATGGAAAAGGGGAGATTTGGGTGGGATATTGGGAAGGAATTCCTCCCTGTGAGGGTGGGGAGGTCCAGAGCAGCTGTGGCTGCCCCTGGATCCCTGGCAGTGCCCAAGGCCAGGTTGGACAGGGCTTGGAGCCACCTGGGACAGTGGGAGGTGTCCCTGCCATGGCACAAGGTGGGATCTGAGGTCCCTTCTCACCCAAGCCATTCCATGATTGTGTCCCCAAGTGTCACCCACACATGGATTTCACCCCTCCCAGCCATGGTGACTCTGCCAGTCCCTGAGCAGCCTGGAGCTCAGGAATCCATGAAATCCAGGGATTCAGCCCAAGGAGAGCAGTGGAACTGCCCCAATTCTGAGGTGTATCCAAGTGTTTGCCCTCCTCAGCCAGCAGCTCCCATTAGGAATTCCCTGTCCCCCCAAACCCACACCCCACTGTGCCACCATTTCCTGCCAGATCCCGGCTCTGCTTCACTCCCACTTCCCAAAATTCTCCTGTCCTCCCCTGCTGGGTGCCCTGTGGCTGCAGGGACACTGGGATGGGGACAGGGGTGTCCCTCAGGCTCATGGCCCTGTTTCTGCTCTCTCCACAGATTCCCTCGATGCCACCAAGGCCAGCAAACTGGTGAGTGACCCCAGCACTTTGTCACCTCTGAGGGGTTTTCATCCCTTCAGGAAGAGCACACAGACACACTTGCATGGGATAAAATGCCCATGGAAAAGGAAATTTCTCCTAAAACCCATGGGAAACAAGATGTAAAAAATGTCATTTACAGGCACTGGCCAGGAATCAGTGAGTTCCTGAGGGATTATCCAGCACAGGTCCTGTGTCACACATTTAGATCTGAGTTCAGCAACATTCCCTGGCTGCTTCCTCCTGGAATCCTGGAAAGGACCTCAGAGCCCCTCAGTTCCTGCAGGGAACACCTTCCACTATCCCAGGATGCTCCAAGCCCCATCCAACCTGGCCTTGGACATTTCCAGGGATGCAGGGGCAGCTCCTCTTTGAGTGCCTTCATCCAGGAGCTCCGGAGGCTCCTGGGACATGGACAGGGACGTGTTGTACCCAAATGTGAGGGATATTTCCTAAGGAATGGGAATCTGGAGCAGGTTCCTGTCCTTGGGCATGGCCATACAGGTGTGGGGCAGTGAGGAATTATGGAATACTGAGGCTGGCAAAACTCCTTGAGACCATCAAATCCAGCAATTCCCTCAGCCCTGCCCAGGTCACCAGTCCTGGGACCAGGGATGGAACTGGGTGATCCTGGGGGTGGGTTTGTGTGGTTTGGGGTAGAAATTGGATTTTCCATGGGGATAAACAGGGGGCCCAGCTGGGATGTGGGCAGTGTGTGGGAAAGGAAATGGTGGGGACAAGGAGCTTCTGTGGCACCTGTGGGGCTGGGGTGGGGCACACTGGAGCCCAGCCTCCTGTGCTGCCATTCCAGATAATTCCCTGGAGTGGGAATTCTGCTCCCCAGAGTAGGAACAGCTGGGATGGGGATGGAGCAGCACCTGGGGGTTCACTGTGCTCAAACCCTGGTGAGTGTGAGCTCCAGCCAGAAGGGAGGATGGAAATGGATTCCCTGCCCCGTGTTAGAGGGATTTGGGAAGGGTTTTTTGGCTTTTCCTGCTGTGTGGGGTGTGATCCATCAACCCCTGGCACTGCTGGAGCCTGTGCTCCATGTGCTCCCTGCCTCATCCTCCTGGTTTAATTCCACCCTGGAATTCATTAGAAGACAAAGAGAATATTTAGAAAACCTCAATGTTCTTGAAATCGGGGAATGGGGATTGTTCTTGGAATTTTTTTGTGCTGCTGATGTGGAGAAGGGGTCAGGGCAGGAGATGCTGCTCCATGAGCAGCTGCATTCCAGGGCATTCCTGCTGGTTTGTCATGGAATTCTGGAGTGGTTTGGGGGAGGAGGGACCTTAAAGCCCATCCAGGGACATTTTCCACTCTCCCAGGTGGCTCCAAGCCCCATCCAGCCTGGCCTTGGACACTTCCAAGGATCCAGGGGCGGCCACAGCAAATCTGGGAATTCCATCCCAGCCTGTTTCCACCCTCCCAGGGAGGAATTCCTTCCCAAAATCCCACCCATCCCTGCCCTCTGGCAGTGGGAAACCTTTCCCCCTTGTCCTCACCTCCTCTGCATCCTGGGAGATGCTGGCCCCCCAGTCCCTTTACCCTGAAATGATTTATTCCCCTTTGCACACGTCCTGACCCCCCAAATCCTCCGTGCTGGGGGTGGGGGACAGCAGGAGGCGACTCCAGAGCAAGGGGGTGACTCCAGGGCTGGTTTCTCCTTCATTTACTTCAATTTCCCTGATTCTGTTTCCCCTCCTGCCTTTCCTGCAGCCCGGAGGGGGTTCCTAGGAGAGCCTCCAGGGCTGGTCTAACCTTCCTTCTGTTCCCTCCTCACGCAGCGCGGAGCCAAGCCCAAAAAGGTGCTGTCCGTCTGTCTGTCCCTCCGCCGCGCGCGCGGCCGCATGCCGGGGCCATCGTCACCCTCAGTGTCCCCCATCCCGCTCCATCCCAGCGCTGCATGGCTGTCCCTGCATGTGCTCCCAGCCTGGGAGGGGACACGGCTCAGGGCGGTGTCACCTCAGCGTGGAACCATGGAGCGTTTGGGCGGGAAATGCCTCAGAAAGCGGCGAGTTCCCCACGTGTCACATCTGCAGGAATGGGGACTGTCCCCTCTTCCAGTGTTTTCCAGCTCTTTCCATGAAGGAGTTTTCCCACTGTCCAGCCTGAATCTCCCCTCTGGCACAACTCTCTCAGATGTTTTTATAACCCCCAAACTCTCCGGTGGCTCGGGGACAAGCGGCACCTTCTCAGGGCTGTCCTGTCCCTGGGCTCTGGCTCCTCTTGGGGACACTCAAACCCACCTGGGTTGTGACAATCACTGAAGGCAAAAGTCTTTCATGCAAGGATGAGCTGAAACTCCAAAGGTCTTGGCAAAGAATCCCAGAGTGGTTTGGGTTGGGATGGACATTAAAGCCCATCTCAGTCCACACCATGGACAGGGCCACCAAATCATCATTCCCTGCAGGAAATTTGGGGAATTTTTTCCCCCTCTTGGGAATTTTGCCAAGAGAAAAGCCAAGGTGGGCACTGGAGCTGTGGGAGAGGGGAGGGAGGTGTTACCTGGGCACCCTTTGGTCCAGATTTGCTTTCCAGCTGCTTCTGTGTTGATTTTTGGGTGGCAGAATGATCCAAAGAGTTCTGTTTGTCCATGGGAAATGCAGAGGAGAGGAGCAATGTGGAATCTGCCGAGAGCCTGCGGAGAGAGGCCGGGAGCACCTGCCCCCAAGTGTCCCCTCCTTGTGTCCCCCACATCCAGGTGTCTGCTTGTCCCTGAGGCTTCAGGGGCCGTGTGGCTCCCTCATCGTGGCCCTGCCAGCTCCAAGGGGCTCTGCTGGGATGGAATTCCTGTTTGGAATGTTGGGTTCTGCCTTCCCTGTCCTTGTTCTGGTGGGTTTGCAGCTGCTCCGTGTCCCCGCTCTGTCCCCGCTGTGTCCCCGCCGTCTGCTTGGAGCTGCAGCTGGGATTAGGATCAGGGGGTGTGACTGTCACTGTCCTGGGGATCTGGGATTGTCACTGCCCTGGGGACCTGTGACTGTCACTGTCACTGTCCTGGGGATCTGTGACTGTCACTGCCCTGAGGATCTGGGACTGTCACTGTCACTGTCCGGGGACCTGTGACTGTCACTGTGCAGGGGATCTGGATCTGTGACTGTCACTGTCCTGGGGATCTGGGACTGTCACTGCCCTGGGGATCTGGGACTGTCACTGCCCTGGGGATCTGGGACTGTCACTGTCACTGCCCTGGAGATCTGTGACTGTCACTGTGCAGGGGATCTGGATCTGTGACTGTCACTGTCCTGGGGATCTGGGACTGTCACTGTCCTGGGGATCTGGGACTGTCACTGCCCTGGGGATCTGTGACTGTCACTGCCCTGAGGATCTGTCACTGTCACTGTCACTGCCCTGGGGATCTGTGACTGTCACTGCCCTGAGGATCTGTGACTGTCACTGTCCTGGGGATCTGTCACTGTCCTGGGGACCTGTGACTGTCACTGTGCAGGGGATCTGGATCTGTGACTGTCACTGTCCTGGGGATCTGTGACTGTCACAGTCCTGGGGATCATGGATCTGTGACTGTCACTGCCCTGGGGACCTGTGACTGTCACTGTCACTGTCCTGGGGATCTGTGACTGTCACTGTCCTGGAGATCATGGATCTGTGACTGTCACTGTCCCAAGGATCACAGATCTGTCACTGCCTTGGGGACCTGGGGCTGGGACTGTCACTGTCCTGGGGATCTGGGACTGTCACTGTGCAGGGGATCTGGATCTGTGACTGTCACTGTCCTGGGGATCTATAATTGTTACTGTCCTGGCAATCATGGGGCTGTGACTGTCACTGCCCTGGGGATCTGGATCTGTGACAGTCACTGTCCTGAGGATCTGGATCTGTCACTGTCCTGGGGATTGTAGTGACAGTCATTCTCCTGAGGACCATGGCTCTGTGACTGTCACTGTCCTGGCGGTCTGGATCTCTCACTGTCCTGAGGATCATGGATTTGTGACTGTCACTGTCCTGGGGATCATGGATTTGTGACTGTCACTGTCCTGGGGATAAGGATCTGTCACTGTCCTGCCCCTCGTCCTGGCTGCATGGACACACCTCACACAGGGACATCCCCATTGAGGGACAGCCCCCCATGCCAGGCCCTGCTGTCCCCTCACAATTTAACCTTTTCAGCCATTCATGGCCCTGAGATCCCCCCTGTCCCTTGGGCAGCTCCTGCCCCCACACAGGGATGTGCCATCTGGTGGGGGGGCCTGGATAATGAGAGTAATTAGCGGGTAAATCCTCGTTCTGGAGATTAGGGCGGCTCCTGTGTGTCAAATATAGACTTTAATCGTGTGCAGAGCTGCTGCCAGATGGGCCTTGCCCCCTGCTCTGCTCCTTCCCTGCTTTCCATGGATTTGGGAGTGCTGTGGCCTTTGTGGCCTTTGGGTTGTGCTGTCCCCAGGGCTTGGAGCAGGGGCTGCAGGACACTGGGGGTCCTGTCCCTTGGCTGTGACACTGTGTCGGGTGTCCTTGTGCTTGGAGCAGGAGGTCCAGGCTGTCCTCAGGAGGTGCTGGCTGGGAAGGACCTCAAAATCTGGTTAAAGAGCAGGAAAAGTGTCTTTCCCAGGTCATTTTTGGGATGAAGCAGTTGTGCTGTCTTCATCCCCATGACAATGTGTCTGTGCTGGTGACAGCCAGTCCCTTCTCCTGCTGCAGTGCTGGGTGGCACTGGGTCACGGATGTCACCTCCCAGGGACACGGAGGTGGCAGGGCTGTGATGGGAGCAGGGGGCTCCCAGGCATGCAGGGAAAGGCTCCAGCAAAAGCTCTGCCTCACTTGGAGACATCAGGGTGAGCTGCCAGGGTCTGACCCATTCAGGGGTCATGGAATCGTGGAACGTTTAGGTTGGAAAAACCCTCTGAGAGCACTGAGTCCAACTGTCCCCTGGCACTGCCAAGGCCGTGGCCCCAAGTGCCACATCCACAGGTGGCATGTGCTGGTGCTGTGACCCTGCTGTTAAATCCTGTCCTGCCACCTCAGGTCACCCGTCCCCTGCTGCTGCAGCCAGTTTGATCCTGGGATTGTCCCTCGGATGATCAGATTTGTCCCTCTGCGGTGCCATCCCTGTTCTTCCATCCTCCCTGTGGCACCCCATGTGCCAGGCCTGGATTCCTGCTGTGTCCTGGGGCTGGGCCCTCTCTGCTGGGCACCTTCTCCTGTCCCATTCCACCACAGGGTGACCCTTCAGTGGCTGGGTCAGTGCCGGTTGTTATCCTGGTGTTATCCTGATGTTATCCTGGTGTTATCCCGGTGTTATCCTGGTGTTACCCCGGTGTTATCCCGGTCTCCATGCAGGAATGGCCAGGTCAGTGTCTGGGTGTTATCCCAGGTGTTATCCCGGGTGTTATCCTGGTGTTATCCTGGTGTTATCCTGGTGTTACCCCGGTGTTATCCCGGTCTCCATGCAGGAATGGCCAGGTCAGTGTCTGGGTGTTATCCCAGGTGTTATCCCGGTGTTATCCCGGTGTTATCCTGGTGTTATCCTGGTGTTACCCCGGTGTTATCCCGGTCTCCATGCAGGAATGGCCAGGTCAGTGTCTGGGTGTTATCCCAGGTGTTATCCCGGTGTTATCCCGGTGTTATCCTGGTGTTATCCCGGTGTTATCCCGGTGTCATCCTGGTCTCCATGCAGGAATGGCCAGGTCAGTGCCCGGTTGTTATCCCGGTGTTATCCCGGTGTTATCCCGGTGTTATCCTGATGTTATCCCGGTGTTATCCCGGGTGTTATCCCGGTCTCCATGCAGGAATGGCCAGGTCAGTGTCCGGTTGTTATCCCGGTGTTAACCCAGTGTTATCCTGGTCTCCATACAGAAGCAGCCAGGTCAGTGCCCAGTTGTTATCCTGGTGTTATCCCGGTGTTATCCTGGTCTCTGTGCAGGAGCAGCCAGGTCAGTGCCTGGGTGTTAGCCCAGTATTATCCCAGTCTCTGTGTAGGAGTGGCCAGGTCAGTGTCTGGTTGTTATCCCAGTGTTATACAGGAGCAGCTGGGTCAGTGTCCGGGTGTTGTCCCGGTGTCATCCCTGTCTCCATGCAGGAATGGCCAGATCAGTGTCTGGTTGTTATCCCGGTGTTATCCCAATGTTATCCCGGTGTTATCCTGGTCTCCATACAGAAGCAGCCAGGTCAGTGTCCGGTTGTTATCCCGGTGTTATCCCAGTGTCCGTGCAGGAGCAGCCAGGTCAGTACCTGGTTGTTGTCCCGGTGTTATCCCGGTCTCCATGCAGGAATGGCCAGGTTGTTATCCTGGTGTTATCCTGGTGCTATCCAGTATTATCCCAGTCTCTGTGCAGGAATGGCCAGGTCAGTGTCTGGTTGTTGTCCTGGGTGTTATCCTGGTGTAATCCCGGTGCAATCCCGGTCTCCATGCAGGAGTGGCCAGGTCAGTGTTTGGTTGTTATCCTGGTGTTATCCTGGTGTTATCCGGTGTTATCCCGGTGTTATACAGGAGCAGCTGGGTCAGTGTCCAGGTGTTATCCTGGTGTTATCCTGATCTCATCCTGGTCTCCATGCAGGAGTCAGTGTCTGATTGTTATCCCGGTGTTATCCCGGTTGTTATCCTGGTCTGCATGCAGGAGTGGCCAGATCAGTGTCTGGTTGTTATCCCAATGTTATCCCAGTGTTATCCCGGTGTTATCCTGGTCTCCCTGCAGGAGCAGCCAGGTCAGTACCCAGTTGTTGTCCTGGTGCTATCCCAGTGTTATCCTGGTGTTATCCCAGTGTTATCCCAGTGTCCATGCAGGAGCAGCCAGGTCAGTGTCTGGTTGTTATCCTGGTGTTATCCCGGTTGTTATCCTGGTCTGCATGCAGAAGTGGCCAGATCAGTGTCCGGTTGTTATCCTGGTGTTATCCTGGTCTCCCTGCAGGAGCAGCCAGGTCAGTACCCAGTTGTTGTCCTGGTGTTATCCCGGTGCTATCCTGGTGTTATCCCAGTGTTATCCTGATATTATCCCGGTGTTATCCTGGTCTCCATGCAGGAGCAACTGGCCTGTTCAGGCCCGGAGCAGGTCCCAGCTGTTCTGTTGAGCACAGAGGGGCCACCCCAAGCCCCGTTGATCCTTTCAAGGAACGGATAATCCATCAGCCCCCGAAGCCCAGCTCACCCCCGCTGCCCAAACCGTGTCCCATGGCAGGGCCTGGATGGAGCCAGGGCTGATTTCCCAGGCCCTGCTGTTCCTCAGGCTCGGTGACAGCCCTGTGGCAGCTCCGTGTGTCCCCAAGGGAGCCTGTGGGCATTATTTGGATGTGACCCTCTGGGGCCAGGAGCTGAGCAGCATCTGGTGCTGCAAACGGATGGCTCCATGGAAAAGAGCTGGAGTTAACCCTGGCATCTCCTCTCCAATCCCCCCAAGGGCCAGGAATTCTCCCATCTGTGGTGGTGCCACCAGCTCCTTCTCATGGATTTAGGATAAAAAACCTCCCTTACCCATCCCTGAGGAGTTTCAGGGACAGCCCCAAAGCGCCTGACACCATTTCCCTGGGGTTAATTGCATTTTCTCCCTGCTGCTGCATTTATTGGATCTTTGTGTGGGAAGAGTTGATATATTCTGGATTTAGGGAGCAGAGCTGTGTGTGAGGAGAGGAGCTGGTTCATTAGAGCAGCTCTAATACCCATAATTATCTTAAACTTAAATCCGTGTGAGCCTGCACGTGGCTCCTCCAGAAATGGACACAGCACTGGGATCATTCAGGGGCTTAAAGCCACGGATCCAGGATGATTTCATCTGGAAATGCTTCAAAAGGGGCTCCTGTGTTGGGCCAGGGCTGGTGGGAATGGGAGGGAGATTCTGTTGGAGCGTTGGAATGGATTTGAATGATCCTGAAAGCTGGGCCTGTGTCAGCTCTGGCTCCTGAAGGGGTTTGTGGTGCTCAGGCTGGTGGAGCTCAGGGTTTCTTTGTTCAGAGATGCAATTCCAGCTCCCAAAAATGTCCCTTGGGAATGCTGCCCTGCCCCCAGCGCCTGCCCCCAGCCAGAGGGAGCTGCAGGAGAGCAGATCCTGGAACGGGCTGGGTTAGAGGGGACCTGAAACCCACCCAGGGACACCTCCCACCCTCCCAGGTGGCTCCAACCCCAGTGTCCAGCCTGGCCTTGGGCACTGCCAGGGATCCAGGGGCAGCCCCAGCAAATCTGGGAATTCCAGCCCAGGCAGGAATTCCTTGCCAAGATCCCAGCCCAATCTCCCCTTTCCCAGTGGGAGCCATTCCCTGGCTCCTGTCCCTGCAGGCCTTGTCCCCAGCCCCTCTGCAGCTCTCCTGGAGCCCCTGCAGGCACTCTGAGCATTCCTTGGAATTTTCCCTTTTCCATTCCCAGCAATCTTGATTCCAGAGCAGAGGGACTCCAGAATTATGGGATGGTTTGGATTGGAAGGGACCTTAAAGCCCATCCAGTTCCATCCCTTGCCAGGGGCAAGGGCACCTCCCACTATCCCAGGCTGTTCCAAACTCCATCCAGCCTGGCCTTGGACACTTCCCCCACCCCTGATTCCATGATCCAGGGGTTTTTCAGGAATCAGATCCCAGCATAGATCAATTATACACAGGATGTCCCCAGCATGACATCCTCGAGGGGCTGCATCCAGGGATGTCAAAGAGGCCTTTAAATGCTTTTTCCAGGAGATTGATTTTCAGGATTGTGCTGAGGGACTGGAAACACTGTAGGTAAAATTCCCTCTGTGTGTGGAGGGTTGGGTGTGAGCCTGGGGCACCCTGAGCTCCTCTCCCCTCCCTCGTAGTGTGGGAATTTTGGAAAATAACACAGCTGGAATGGGAGCTGGATGTGTTCATGTTACATAATATAATAATCATATCATAGATGGGATTTAAGCTCTGTGCATGTAAAGGGAGCTGCTCTCCTGCTCTCCAGCACTCCGTGGGGCAGGACACGGATTCGTGGAGAGTTTGGAGATGGTGCTTGGTGACATCCTGTGGGTTCCCAGCAGAGTTCTTGTCCAGGGACAACGGGGATGCCGGGCAGGAATTGTGGGAATGCTCCTGGCAGGGCAGCGAGGCTCCGGACGTGCTGGACGCCGCCCTGAGTGGCATTTTTAGGGCAGGGATTTTGGGTCTGTCCGCACCCTCAGCCGTGCAGGGCTGCCCTGAGCTGCCTCGATCCGCCCGTGTCGGCCGGAGGTGCGGAGTTGGCGCTGGATGTCGGCGCGGCAAGATGATCCCTCTGTCCATCTGTCCATCCCTCCGGGCTCGGCGCCGGCCATCTGTCCATCCGGGCTCCGCTCCGTCCGTCTGTCCGCTCCCGGGGGATTTGCCAGCGCGGGGCGGGTTTGGCTGCGGGGATACCGAGCGCAGCCACGGAGCCGCCAGCACGGCGGAGCTGACACCGGGGGGGCTGTCCCGGGTGGGCTCCGAGCCGCTGAGAACCCCCCCGCCCCGTCCCCTCCCCGAGCGCAGCATCACATCCTCATCCCCATCCCCATCCTCATCCTCATCCGCACACCGCCCGCCCGCCCGGCTCGGTGCAGCGCCCGGCGGTGCGGCCCCTCCGCGGTGATGTCATGAGCCGCCGGGGCGGTGGTTGGAGCCACCGGCGGAGCGGGGACGAGCGGCCGCGGCCGGGGGGGGCTGCCCTGCACCCCCTGAGCCCCCGCCGAGCCCCGGGCAGGCCGCGGCCATTGGCGGTGTCCGGCCGCGCTGACTGACCCGCTGCTCCGTCTCCTCCCGCTCCGGCCGTCCCTGCGCGACGATGAGGCAGGCCCCGGCCACACGCAAGGTACGGTCCGCGCCCGCATCCCCCCCTCCTCCCCGGCATCGCATCCCCGCTTCCCAGCCGCCTCCTCCTCGCTGGTTTTCCCCGTTTTCCCCGCGTTGATGCTGCCGGGCTGTAATTGGGAGCGTGACGGGCTCGGGGAGGAGGGGGGCGGTGGGTGAGCATCGGTTCATGGCTGGCTTTGCCTTCCGAGCTCCCGGAGTCCCCTCTCCGTGTCACCCGGCCAATGCAGCGGCTCTGCGGCTCTGCCGGGGCCCTGTCCCTGCTGCCATCCCCTCTGCCTGGGGGTGTCGGTGCTGTCCCTGCTGCCTGTGTTGTCCCTGCTGCTGGGGTGCCAGTGCCATCCCTGCTGCTGTCCCTGTTCCCCACAGCCTGAGAGTGTCAGTGCTGTTCCTGCTGCCGGTGCCATCCCTGCTTCCAGTGCCACCGGTGCCCACCCTGGGGAAGCTGTGTGCCCACAATCCCGGTTTTCCTGCCAGTGACACTGCTGGGTTCAGCCTTTGGCATTCCCAGAGGCTGGCAGTACCCGAGTCCCCGCCAGGCTGCCATTCCCGCAGGTGACAGCGCGGGCACTGGCCTATATGTTTATTTTTAGTGTAACCACGATGTCACTGCTCAGCTTAAAGAGAAATCCTGGGAATTTTTGGCTGATGGCAGGGAATAGACCCGAGCTGGTCTATACCTGGCAGGAAATGCTCCTGATTTACCCCTGCACCTCCCTGAGCTCAGACACGGACGCTCCTCGTCACGTGTCCCCGTTAATCCTCTTCCCCATGGAAAGTTTCACGGATGCTGCTTTCCCTCTGCCCCGTTGGAGGGGGCAGTGGGGGCTGCTGGAGCTCAGCCCCAAGCCTGGATTCCATCCTGCTTTTCCTGGTGCTCCTCTCCTCGCCTATGGAATCACACCTGTGAGACCTGGGTGATGCTGGTTGTTTCAAATGCAGAATTCCCAGCAGTATCCCAGGGAACCACACCCTGAGGGGCTCATCCTGGGGCTGAGACTCAGCTCCAGCAGAGGGGAGGTGCCTCCAAGGGGCCAAATTCCTGGGAATGGAGTGGGATGGCATCAGCATGGGCCAGCACTGGATCAGTGCCTGGGTATCACCCCCAGCACTGCCTACCCCACTCAGGAGCTGCTGCCAATCGGAATCCTCCTGGAAACTCTGGGAATCCTCCACAGCAGCAGCCACATTCTGTGAAGTTCAGACCTGAAGCCTTGAAACTGAATCCAGGAGAAGGCTCCCGTGACACCTCCCCTGTCCTGCCTGCTGGAAGGTGACATTCACACATTCCTGCTCATCCATCCAGCACTCGCTGCTCCTGCCTGGATCGGGATTCCCACACCTGGAGCGGGACCAAATCACGAGGGATTGTGGGACCCCACCTTCAGCAGGCAATGCTGACCCCACCACAGTCAGTCCTTGGTGTCCAGGAGGATTTTTCCAGAGTTCCTGCTGCCCGGAGCTGAGTCCATCTCGGAGTGCACCAGTTCGGAGCCCCCAACGCTCCCCTGGGAGCTGAGGTTTTGTAGTTCCATCAAATATTGATGCAGCAGCATTACACAGCAGAGCCAGAACCTCCAGTGGAACATCCATCCCCATCCATCCATCCATCCCCAGCGGGGGGGTTGGAGCATCCTGGCTCCAGGAGGGTCCAGGTGGGGCTGGAGCCTCTGTTCCCAGGGCTGGAACGGTGCTGGACACCGGAAAATCCACGTCCCCTCCTGGTCACCCACTTTTCCTGAGCCCAGGGATGACTGGCTGGGGACAGATGGTGCCACCATGGAGGGGAGCCCGGCCATCCCCCGTTCCTGATGGAGACAGCAGCTGGAGCATCTCAGAACATCCCTTTGCCATGGATCCCGAGGGTCTTGGAGCTTCAACTTTCAGTGGTCATCACATGGAGGAGACCAGAACTCTGAAGGATGCACAGAGCAGGATTATTCCCTGTCATTCCACATGGCTTTAGGGATGGTTACCAGGAGGCTTCTCCCTGTTTTTAGGGTTTGGTGTGGTTTGAGTTGGTGTCCCCCACGCCGTGGCCAGGACAAGGCTCAGTGTCCCCCAGTTCAGGGCTCGGTGTCCCCCAGGACAAGGCTCATTGTTCCCCAGTTCGGGGCTCTGTGTCCCCCAGTACAAGGGTCATTGTCCCCCAGTACAAGGCTCAGTGTCCCCCAGTTTGGGGCTCTGTGTCCCCCAGGACAAGGCTCATTGTTCCCCATGATAAGGCTCAGTGTCCCCCACTTGAGGGCTCGGTGTCCCCCAGGACAAGGTTCGGTGTCCCCTGGGACAGGGATCAGTGTCCCCCACCCAGGAGAAGGCTCAGTGTCCCCAGGGAAGGATTTGGTGTCCCCCAGGACAGGACCCAGTCATCTCAGGTAACATTTCCCCATGTCCAAGGATTTGGTGGTCAGTGTGGGATCCCCCAGCCCTGCCCCACTCCTGAGTCCCCCCACGTGTGGAATTCCTGAAGAAGACGTTTTCCAAGGGTTTCCCAGATTTTTGTTGCTGCTCCATGTTGCTTACTTGGACTTTGGGAAGATGCTGGAGAGCTCCTGAAGGGCGCCCTGAGGGTTTCACCTTTTGCTGCTGCAATTCCATTTTTCTGACAAATTTGGTCACTCAGGACATGTTGTGGAAGATGGATTGACATGGGAATAGGCTGCAAGTGAGCAGAGCAGGATTTAGCTGAAGCAATGCCAGAGGTCATGGGAAGTTTGGAAGTGCAAACACATCCTGGTTGATATTGAAAACAGGGAAATAAAGCTCTGAGGTTCCTGAGGCCTTGGGAGGGAACACGGCCGTGTTGGAGATCAGCTGGAGCTGCCGGTCCCTGGTGGGCTCCGTGTGCCTCATGTCCCCATCCTGGACATGAGATCATGTGGCAGTGCCATTATCCATCTGCTCTGCTCCTGTTTATTCCCTGCTGGGATTAGGTAATGGAATCAGCAATGAGGGAGAGCGTGGAAGTGCTCCAAGGCTGCAGCTGGGCAGATGTTCCCAATGCCCACCCGCTGCCCCCCAGGACCAGCCTGGTCATTCCTCCTTTTCCATCCATTAGGGATTGTTTTTAAGGGGAAAAATGCTAAATGATTTCATATTTGTCTCTGTTCCAGGCTGGGCCCTGTGGCCTCCCCTCCCTGAGCTGCTGGGAGCTGCTGCATGTGCATGGAGGGGTGTGGGGGGGTCCTGCCCCAAAATCATGGATGATTTAATTCCAGCCATGAAAGGAAAAGTTGGGAGTGTGGGATCAGCTCTGTGGTGTCCCTGGAATTTTTGGTTAAACAAAGCAGAGCCTGGGGTCTCTGGGGCAGCTGGTCCAGGGTGCTCTGGGCCTTTTGGAAAACCAGAGAGATGAGGAGAGGAGAAAACTCATGTTTAAGATTAAATCCTTTCCACATCCTACTCCGGGGGTCTCTGGGAAAGGCATGGGAGGTCAAACCCCCCGTGCCCATGGAATGCCCAGCCAGCCTGAACCAACCAGACTTTGCCTCTGAAGACCAAAATTCCTTGGAAATACAAGGTGGATCTGCCCTGGGGTATCTGTAGGGTCGGGCTGGGGGTTCAGGATGTGCCCTCTGTCCCCAGCTCTGTCCCCACACTCGGCTGGAGGGGCGGGGATGGGGCAAGGGCTGGCTCTGGGCTCTGCTCCTGTGGTGCCATGGGAGCTGTGCCAGGGGATCCCATGGGAGCTGTGCCAGGTGGTGCCATGGGAGCTGTGCCCGTGGAGCAGGTTAACGAGCCCCCAGGCTAACGACGCCGCACGCACCCGGTGCCACGGGGCACGCTAACGATGCCGGGCACACTAACGATGCCGTGCTGTCTTTTGTCTCCTTTCCCTGCTCTGCCGCTCCGGCCGCCGCCGGCTGTTCTCTGCTCCTCTGTCCCTGTGTGACTGTCTGTCCTCTCTGCTTCCACTCCCGCTGCCCTCCAGAGCACCGCCCGCCGACCCAAGGTGAGCAGCCACGGTGGGGGCACCGAGCGCGGGGGACACCGATGGCCCCGGGGGTGCCAGCGCCACTCAAAGCATCGGGTGTCAACCCCGTCACGAGCGTGGATCACCCTGGGTGCCAGCAGCACCGCAGACAGGATCCATTGGGTGCCAGCCCCACTCAAACACGGGCCATTGGGTGCCAGCCCCACTCAAACATGGGCCATTGGGTACCAGCCCCACTCAAACATGGGCCATTGGGTGCCAGCCCCATCAAACACAGGCCATTGGGTGCCAGCCCCACTCAAACACGGGCCATTGGGTGCCAGCCCCATCAAACACGGGCCATTGGGTGCCAGCCCCACTCAAACATGGGCCATTGGGTGCCAGCCCCATCAAACACGGGCCATTGGGTACCAGCCCCACTCAAACATGGGCCATTGGGTGCCAGCCCCATCAAACACGGGCCATTGGGTGCCAACCCCATCAAACATGGGCCATTGGGTGCCAACCCCATCAAACACGGGCCATTGGGTGCCAAAACCATCTCAAACATGGGCCATTGGGTGCCAGCCCCATCAAACACAGGCCATTGGGTGCCAGCCCCACTCAAACATGGGCCATTGGGTGCCAGCCCCATCAAACACAGGCCATTGGGTGCCAGCCCCACTCAAACACGGGCCATTGGGTGCCAGCCCCACTCAAACATGGGCCATTGGGTGCCAACACCATCAAACATGGGCCATTGGGTGCCAGCCCCACTCAAACATGGGCCATTGGGTGCCAACACTATCTCAAACACGGGCCGTTGGGTGCCAGCTCCACTCAAAACATGATCCATTCATTGCCAACCCCACTCAAACTTGGGCCATTGGGTGCCAGCCCCACTCAAACACAACCCATTGGATGCCAACACTATCTCAAACATGGTGCATTAGGTACCAACCCCACTCAAACATGAGCTATTGGGTGCCAACACCACCCAAACATGAGCTGTTGGGTGCCAACACTATTCAAACGTCATCCATTCATTGCCAGCCCAGCTCAAACATGATCCATTGGTTCCCAATCCCACCCAAACATGATCCATTCATTGCCAGCCCAGCTCAAACATGATCCATTGGTTCCCAATCCCACCCAAACATGATCCATTCATTGCCAACCCTACCCAAACATGAGCTGTTGGGTGCCAACCCCACCCAAACACAATCCATTGGTTGCCAACACCATTCAAACATGATCCATTCATTGCCAACCCCACTCAAATATGAGCTGTTGGTTGCCAACCTTGCTCAGACACAACTCGTTGGGTGCCAACTCCACTCAAACACAATCCATTGATTCCCATTCCCACCCAACCATGATCTGTTGGGTGCCAACCCTACCCAAACATGATCCATTCATTGCCAACCCTACCCAAACATGATCTGTTGGGTGCCAACACCACCCAGACCTGATCCATTCATTGCCAACCCAGCTCAAACACAATCTATGGGTTCCCAATCCCACCCAAACATGATCCATTCGTGGCCATTCTTGTGGATGCCAACTCAAACATGATCCATTGGGTGCCAACCCTGCTCAAACACAGCTCGTTGAGTGCCAACCCCACTCACAAACAATCCATTCTTTGCCAGCCCCACTCAAACATGGCCATTCTTGTGGATGCCATCTCAAACGTGATCCTCTGGTGGCCAACCCCACTCAAACACAACCCCTTGGTTCCCAACCCCACCGTTGTCCTCCCACCTCATTGTGCAGAGCCCAGAGGAGCTCACAGCTCCTCTGATGGGCTCCTTTGGAGCAGGTCCAGATGCTTGAGGACCCTCTCCCAGGATGGAACAGTGTGAAATCCATGTGGCAGTGCCCAGGCTGTGCCAGGGGGTCCCTGTGGGCGTTGCTGCTCCCTGACTGTCCCAGTTTGTGCCAGGTGTTCAGTGGGATCTGAGTGGGATCTGAGAGATCAGATCAGTGGGATCTGAGAGAGCCTGAGGTGGGATCTGAGTGGGATCTGAGAGATCAGATCAGTGGGATCTGAGAGCACCTGAGGTGGGATCTGAGTGGGATCTGAGAGCGCCTGAGGTGTCAGTCAGGGCTGTGTGGTCCCAGCTGGCCCTCGGGGGCTGCTCCTGCCAGCAGCATTCACCTTGGGAAGGGACTTGTGGCTCGAAGGGAGGAAATGTGGGAAAGAAATCCTTAAAGACTGAGTTTGGAGGTGGAGAACTCTCCTGCAGGGAGGGCTCCATCCTCAGCAGGTGCTTCCAGCCCCAGGCAGGGGTGGATTCCATCAGCCCCAGGGCTCTGGGATCCCCTCATTCCCTGGCTTTGGGTGGTTCTTGTTGATGTCTCTGCGGGATGTCCCATGGGACCTCCTGCTCCTTTGGCCTCACACCTGCCTGGGCAGGGAGGGGGAGTTGGGATCCTGGAATCATGGAATGGCTCGGGTTGGAAGGGACCTAAAGCCCATCCAGCTCCACCCAGGACCAGCTCCCACTATCCCTGGTGGCTCCAAGCCCCATCCAACCTGGCCTTGGACGCTTCCAGGGGTGTGGCAGCCGCAGCTTCTCTGGGCAACCTGTGCCAGGGCCTCCCTGCCCTCACAGCCTGGAATTCCTTCCCAACATCCCATCTAACTCTGCTCTTTGGGGGGATCTGTGACCCCAAAAGCAGCAGGAGCAACAAACACCTTTGTTTTGAGTTGTATCTGAAAGAAAGCGCGTGGGGCTCGGTGCCACCCAGAAATTCTGTTTTCTGTGCCTGGGAAAGCTGGGATCATCCCAGGAGGGCAGGCTGGGCCTATCCAAGGGGTGCTGGACTTGCTGCAGTCGAGTTAACTCAGATTTGCCTCCATTTTTGGGGAAAATAAGGGCAGAGGGTGAATGTTTCTCTTTCTCAGCTGTACCCATGGGTGAAACCACACACTAGGTGAACCCTCATGGCACCAAAAATCCCATTTCTAGAAACAAAATCAAGTCAGGAAATTTAATTTATGCAGTCAGAAGTGAGTGGTCCAGAAATAGGGTCCATGAGGAGACCAGTGGGAGCTGGGGGGGCACCTGGTGCTTCCCTCACCCCTTTTCCCACTGAGCCTGGGCTCAGACAGTGATTAATTAACAGCCTCATAAGCGCTAATGAAGCAGCACCAGGCCCCACTGGACCCTGGGAACTCACTCCTGGTTGATTTTCTTGTTGCTCCCCTAAAACTGGGCTCTCATCTTGGTGGGCTCTGAGGTTTTGCTGTCTCACCCTCTGGAGCTGGGAAATGGAATCCTGGAATCCTGGAATGGTTTGGGCTGGGAGGGCCCTTGGAGATCATCCAGTGCCACAGCAGGGACATCTCCAATTATCCCAGGGTGCTCCAAGCTGGCCTTGGGCACTTCCAGGGACGTGAGGCAGCCACAGCTTCTCTGGGAAAGACGTGGAGTCCTTCCCCAATGGATTATCCATGAATTCTCTCTCTCCGAGCCCAGCTCCTCCAGAGCGCCTGACAGTGACAGAAGTCAGCGACACTTCTGGAAATGGGAATCTGGGAGTCACCGGAGGTGTCACGGTGGGAGCTGTGGGAGCACCATCCCTTGGGATGTCCCCCCTGGCTCCCCCTCACCCCTGCTGGTGTTTTGCAGCCCACCCGGACCCCCACATCATCGGCGTCCGGCGGCACCGCCGGGCCCTCGGGCTCGGCCTCGGCGTCCGGCGGGGAGATGAGCAGCAGCGAGCCCGGCACGCCCGCCCAGACCCCGCTGGTGGCCCCCGTCATCCCCACGCCCTCCCTCGGCTCCCCGGGGGCACCCCCGGTCCCCTCGCCCACCAAGGTGAGCCCTGCCCAGGTGAGCTCTGCCCTGAACCGTGCCCAGGTGAGCGCTGGGCTCTGCCCGTGCTCCCCAGCGGGCAGGAGAGGAGGAGGAGGAGGAGGAGGAGCAGCAGCAGCAGCAGCAGCAGCAGCAGCAGCAGCAGCAGCAGCAGCAGCAGCAGCAGCAGCAGCAGCAGCAGCAGCAGCAGCCCTGGAGAGTCCTGGGGGTGGTCACTGGGCTGTGGGAGGAGCATTGGGACAGGTCGGAGCTGGCCAGGACAGAGGAAGAGGCAGCAAAGCTGCGAGGCCACTTCCAAAGAGAATTCCCAGTGCACTTCCATCCCTTCCCAAATCCCCGTGGGACACGGGTGGCATCGGAGCAGTTTGGCAGGGTTGAGGCTCTGAGTCAGAGCTTGATCCTGTTAAATCCAGGGGGTCCAGTTGGCAGCAGCCACTGGTGCTGGGAGAACTGGGCTGGAGGGACCAGCAGGGAGGCACTGAGGACCCTCCTGCCTTGGGATGGAAAGACCCCTTGGAGAGGTTCAGGATTTCCCAAACTTGGGGGAATTGGGGTGGAGGGACCAGCAGGGATGCACTGGGGGCCCTCCTGCTTTGGGATGCAAAGCCCACCCAGAAAGATGCAATATTTCCCAAATTCAGGGATTTTAAATCTTTACAGAGTTATTCCTGTTTTGATCTTTAAAGTACCTTTCCATCACTTCCATCCTGCTTTGATTAATGAGTTGATCAGAGCTTGGGAGAGATTTGGGGCACAAGGCCAGGGAATGGAATAGCAGGAGAGGACAAGGCTTTGGGATTGTGTGTGGAAGGGAGAGCTGGGGAAGGCACCCCAGGGTGGGGACAGGGGATGTCCCCCCCCGTGTCCCCATGCCCAGAGCTCTCTGGTTTCTGTAGCTGGGTGCAGAAGTGGATCTTTGGGAACATCAGAATGTCCAGGCTGGGAAAGCAGCAGAGGTGGAATCCATGGGAGGTTCTGGATTTTTCCAAGACCTGTTCCTTGCTGTCACCCAGCTTTGGGATTTGAAGCTTTAGCCCCTGTGGCTGCTGCTAGGGAGGGAGGTGACATCCCTTTGTCCCTTTGGGGAATGCTGGCATCAGCCTTTCCCTGCCCTGGGAGCTGAGCTGCTGGAAAAGGAGCTGGATCAGTTTTCCCTGGGGGGAGATCACCTGGGAATGATGTGGATGCTGCAGTGGGATCAGGCAGCCTCAGCTTCTCTGGGCAACCTGTGCCAGGAATTCCTTCCCAAAATCCCATCCAATTCTGCTACTCCAGGCCTTTGTCCCGAGTCCCTCTCATCTCAGACTGCCCCAATATGGATGACCAAAGTCAGGCCAGGTTCCCTGGGCTTCCAGAGCTCTGTCCAAGGATGTCCCTGCTCCTTCTCTAATTCTCTGCTCGGTGTTGTAGGAGGAGGAGAATCTCCGTGCTCAGGTCAGGGACCTTGAGGAGAAGCTGGAGACACTGAAAATCAAGAGAAATGAGGACAAGGCGAAGCTCAAGGAGCTGGAGAAGTACAAGATCCAGCTGGAGCAGGTGCAGGAATGGAAGAGCAAAATGCAGGAGCAGCAGGCTGACCTCCAGAAGCGCCTGAAGGAGGCCAAGAAGGTGAGGGAGTGTGCTGGGAATGGGGCAGTGCCTGCAGAGGTGACTGCAGGAGGAATTCCAGCCCTGACAAACCTTTCTGGGAGGAAATGGTCCCAATGTCCAACTAAACCTCCCCTGGTGCAACTCGAGGTCTTTTCCTCTGCTCCGAATCGATGTCAGGTGTATTTGGGAATCAGGCTGAGCCGAGGCAGGATTTGAATTCCTTATTCCCTCTCTTTCCAGGTGCTTCCCTCTTCCTTCTCTCTCCAGATGTTTCCCCCTTCTCTCTGTCTCTCCAGGTGCTCCTTCTTCCCTCTCTCTCTCTCCAGGAGTTCCAGGAGTTTCCCTTTCCCCCTCAGCTGTGCCTGCAGCTCCCAGGATTCCATCCTTTCCTTCTCCCTGCCCTACTTTTCACAGTGGATTCCTGGTTTCTTTCCCCAGGGATTTATCTGTCTGCTCCAGTATTCCCTGTCTCCTTACCTTTGTCCTCACCTGCTTCTCCTGCCAGGCTCTCTGGGTGTGGAGCAGGGAAGAGAGGTGTGGGACACCCTGGAGCGCTGGGCTGTCCCCTCTCATCCCAGATAACCCAGTGTCCATTGGACTTGGGAGAGCCTTGAGGGGCCATAATTTCCTGAGAGCTGTTTTGGGGTCTCTCCAGAGTTGTGGGGTCCCCTCAGCTGCTGTGCTTGCCCACAGGAAGCCAAGGATGCCCTGGAAGCCAAGGAAAGGTACATGGAGGAGATGGCGGACACGGCCGACGCCATCGAGATGGCCACGCTGGACAAGGAGATGGCTGAGGAGAGGGCAGAGTCCCTGCAGCAGGAGGTGGATTCCCTCAAGGAGAAGGTGGAATACCTCACCATGGACCTGGAGATCCTCAAGCACGAGATTGAGGAGAAAGGTGGGAAGGGAGAGGGAGTTTGGGCTTGGAGGATGGGGAAGGGAGTGGGGTTAGGTGAGATATTGGGAAGGAATTCTTCTCTGGAGGCTCCCGAGGTCCTGGAATGAATTCTTGCAGAGAAGCTGTGGCTGCTCCATCCCTGGAAGTGTCCAAAGCCAGGTTGGATGGAGCTTAGAGCACCCTGGATAGTGAGAGGTGTCCCTGCCCATGTCAGAAGATGGGAATGGGGGGATTTAAGGTCCCTTCCCACCCAAACCAGTCTGGGATTCTGGGATTCTGATTCCTCCTTTCCTCCACAGGCTCTGACGGAGCAGCATCCAGCTACCAGGTCAAACAGCTGGAGGAGCAGAATGCCAGGCTCAAGGAGGCTCTTGTCAGGTGGGAGCTCACCTGTGCTTCCCCACATTCCTTCCCAGGCCTCTTGTGCTCCCTAAGTCTGAGAGCACCCGTCCCAATCCTTCTCTGGAGCAGCCCATGTCATTCCTGCTGATGGCTCTGGGATCTTTGCAGAGCTCTTAAAGCATCCACAGGGAAGGGAGAGTCCCTTGTCACAGGGGATTGGTGGGGATGGGGACAATGAGCCACTCCAGCCTCATTCCCTCTGGAATGCCTCATTCCCCATGGATGTGGTGCTTGGTATCCCAGCACCGTTCTCCAGACCCTGCCCAGCCCTGGGATTTACCTCTCCCTGGATGATCCCACCTTCCAGGGCTTGGGTGCTCATGGATGGGCTTTTTATCTGGGAATCCACAGCCAAGAGGTTCAGGTGGGACCCATCCCTTGGTGTAAATGAGCTGGATTTGGGGAATGTTGCTCATGTCCCCACCAGGGAGGGGCAGATGGGGATGGATGAGCTCTGTTATCCTGGCTGTGGCTGTGCAGGATGCGGGACCTGTCGGCCTCAGAGAAGCAGGAGCACGTGAAGCTCCAGAAGCAGATGGAGAAGAAGAACACAGAGCTGGAGTCGCTGCGGCAGCAGCGGGAGAAGCTGCAGGAGGAGGTGAAGCAGGCGGAGAAGACGGTGGATGAGCTCAAGGAGCAGGTGAGGGACAGGTGGGATGGGATATTTGGGATGTTCACGGACATTCGGGGCACTTTGGGGACATTTGGGCCATTGAGACTTCTGGAGATCCCACTGCAGGGACCAACACTCCTGGTCCCATATTCCCTAATTCCAAACCCTGTTCCAGCAGTGGAGCTGTGCTGGGCTCTGCCTGGAGGTGGGATGTGTGTCCTGGAGCAGGGATGGATTGGGATGTGTGTCCTGATGGGATGGACTGGGATGTGTGTCCTGTTGGGATGGGCTGGGATGTGTGTCCTGGCACAGGGATGGATTGGGATGTGTGTCCTGGAGCAGGGATGGATTGGGATGTGTGTCCTGATGGGATGGATTGGGATGTGTGTCCTGTTGGGATGGGCTGGGATGTGTGTCCTGGCACAGGGATGGATTGGGATGTGTGTCCTGGAGCAGGGATGGATTGGGATGTGTGTGCTGATGGGATGGGTTGGGATGTGTGTCCTGGCAGGGATGGATTGGGATGTGTGTCCTGATGGGATGGATTGGGATGTGTGTCCTGGCACAGGGATGGATTGGGATGTGTGTCGTGGAGCAGGGATGGATTGGGATGTGTGTCCTGGCAGGGGATGGATTGGGATGTGTGTCCTGATGGGGTGGATTGGGATGTGTGTCCTGGAGCAGGGATGGATTGGGATGTGTGTCCTGGCAGGTGGACGCAGCGCTGGGTGCTGAGGAGATGGTGGAGACTCTGACAGAGAGAAACCTGGATCTGGAGGAGAAGGTCCGGGAGCTGCGTGAGACCGTCGGGGACCTGGTAAGGCAGAATTCCCTGAGATAACACTGCTGAATTCCCTGGGATAACACTGCTGAATTCCCTGGGATAACACTGCTGAATTCCTTGGGATAAGGGCTGCTGAATTCCTGGGATAACACTGCTGAATTCCCTGGGATAAGGGCTGCTGAATTCCCTGGGATAACACTGCTGAATTCCCTGGGATAACACTGCTGAATTCCTGGGATAACACTGCTGAATTCCTTGGGATAACATTGCTGGATTCCTGGAATAACACTGCTGAATTCCTGGGATAACACTGCTGAATTCCTGGGATAACATTGCTGAATTCCCTGGGATAAGTGCTGCTGAATTCCCTGGGATAACACTGCTGAATTCCTGGGATAATGGCTGCTGAATTCCTTGGAAAGAGCTGCTCCAGCAGCAGCTCTTATCCCAGGAATTCCAGCTCCTGGGATGGGGAGCTGGAGCGATGGCGCCAGCAGGAATTTGCGTCAGCTCTCCAGAGCTCTGGGGACACATCTGAGCCACATTGTGTGACTTTGTCCCCTGGGTGCCCCCTCCCTGCAGGAGGCCATGAACGAGATGAACGACGAGCTGCAGGAGAACGCCCGGGAGACGGAGCTGGAGCTGCGGGAGCAGCTGGACATGGCCACGGCGCGCGTGCGCCAGGCTGAGAAGCGCGTGGAGGCCGCCCAGGAGACCGTGGCCGACTACCAGCAGACCATCAAAAAGTACCGGGAGCTCACGGCTCACCTGCAGGTGTGTCCCCACCTCCAGCTCCTCCTGGAGCTCACCTGGTGGCCGGGAGAGCCAGAGGGAGCATCCCCTGGGAGTGTCCTGGTGGCCAGGAGAGCCAAGGGAGCATCCCCTGGGAGTGTCCTGGTGGCCAGGGGAGCCGAGGGAGCATCCCCTGGGAGTGTCCTGGTGGCCAGGAGAGCCAGAGGGAGCATCCCCTGGGAGTGTCCTGGTGGCCAGGGGAGCCGAGGGAGCATCCCCTGGGAGTGTCCTGGTGGCCAGGAGAGCCAGAGGGAGCATCCCCAGGGAATGTCCTGGGTATGGCAGGATACAGCTTGGAGCTGAGTGGGTTCCTTGTGGAGCTTCCATAGGGACCCCCCCTAGTGCCTTCTCCTACAGGGATAGGCTGGGAGAGTTGGGAATGTCCGTGAAGACTTCAAAGAGACCTCAGAGGCCCTTTTAGTGCCTTAAAGGGGCTCCAGGAGAGCTGGAGGGGGGACTTGGGACAAGGGTTGGAGGGATAGGACACAGGGAATGGCTTCCCACTGGAAAAGTGGAGATTTAGATGGGGTATTGGGAAAAAAATCTTCCCTGTGGGGGTTATCCCAGCCCTGGGCTCAGGTCTGCTGGCAGGGAAGGAGCTGGGGGGGGTGAGCCTGTGGATATTCCAGGACTGGAACACTCTTGGTGCCTCTCCCTCCCCTCCACCTTCACTGGGTGCTGCACAAGGAGCCCCACGAGGAGGAGGTGCTGGGAGGTTTGGGGAGGAGCTTGCTGGAGGTGTGGGGTCCCTGATCTCCATGTCCTCATGTCCCATGTCCCTGTGGCCAGGACGTGAACCGGGAGCTGATGAGCCAGCAGGAGGCATCTGCAGAGAAGCAGCAGCAGCCGCCCCCCGAGATGTTCGACTTCAAGATCAAATTTGCAGAGACAAAAGCTCACGCCAAGGTGGGGCCAGCAGGAGACCTGGATGGGCTATTCCATACCCTGGGACAGGCTCCAGGGTATTCCCAGAGCTGTGGCTGTCCCTGGATCCCTGGAAGTGTCCAAAGCTAAGCTGGACAGGGCTTGGAGCAACCTGGGCTAGTGGGAGGTGTTCCAGGGGCTGGAATGAGATGGGCTTTAAGGTCCTTCCAACACAAACCTTCCAGGATTTTGGAGCCCCTCTGCTCTGGAGTGAGGCTGGGAGAGCTGGGAATGTTCCCCTGGAGAAGAGAAAAATCCAGGCAGAGCTCAGAGCCCCTTTCAGGGCCTGAAGGGGCTCCAGGAGACCTGGAGAGGGACTGGGGACAAGGGATGGAGGGACAGGAGCCAGGGAATGGCTTCCACTGGAAGAGTGGAGATTGGGCTGGGATATTGGGAAAAAATTCTTCCCTGTGAGGGTGGTGAGGCCCTGGAAGGGATTTCCCAGAGAAACTCTGGCTACCCCACCCCTGGAAGTGCCCAAGGCCAAGCTGGAGCACCCTGGGACAGAGGAAGGTGTCCCTGCCCATGGCATGGGGTGACGCTGGGTGGGCTGGGAGATCCCAGTCCAAGGAGCAGCATTCCATGAGTGATCCCCCCGAGCTGGGCTGTGCCAGGGAGGCCCTGGAGCAGGCAGTGACTCTGAGTGTCCCTCAGGCCATCGAGATGGAGCTGCGGCAGATGGAGGTGCAGCAGGCCAACCGCCACGTGTCCCTCCTCACCTCCTTCATGCCCGACAGCTTCCTGCGCCACGGCGGCGACCACGACTGCGTCCTGGTGCTCCTGCTCATCCCACGCCTCATCTGCAAGGTGGGACAGCCTGGGGACAACCCCTGCCTGGCAAAGCGCACCTTTGTCCCCGAGGGGAACTGGGGATTTGGGCTGTTTACTGCTGGAGAACTTCCCAAAGTTCTGGAGTAACTGGAGTTGCCATCCCTGGAGGGGTTCAGGTGGGATATTGGGAAAATTCCTCCTGGAAAGAGGTGTCCAGGCCTGGCCCAGCTGCTCAGGACAGTGTGGAGTCCCCATCCCTGGGGGGATTTATCAGCTCTGTGGATGTGGCACTTGGGGACAGTGTGGAGTCCCCATTCCTGGAGGGATTTAACAGCTCTGTGGATGTGGCACTTGGGGACAGTGTGGAGTCCCCATCCCTGGAGGGATTTAACAGCTCTGTGGATGTGGCACTTGGGGACAGTGTGGAGTCCCCATCCCCGGGGGGATTTATCAGCTCTGTGGATGTGGCACTTGGGGACATGGTCAGTGGTGGTGCTGGGGGAGCAGTTGGTCTCTGTGATCTTAAAGGACTTTTCCAACCTAAATAATTCCATGATTCCACGATTATAAAATGGTCTGGGAGAAGGGAAGGGGCGGAAGCAGCCAGGGGTGCAGACTCGGCAGTGAGAGCGCTCAGGGTCACTTTGCAAGGACAGGTCACTCTTTGGGGGCGCAGGGCTGTTACCCAGGGCTCAGCAGGACGCAGCAGGGAGGCACGGGATGCCCTGAAGGATTTCCCTGTCCCCGCAGGCCGAGCTGATCAGCAAACAGGCGCAGGAGAGGTTCGAGCTGAGCGAGAGCTGCGCGGAGCGGGCGGGGCTGCGCGGAGCCCCCGGGGAGCAGCTCAGCTTCGCCGCCGGCCTCGTCTATTCCCTGAGCCTGCTCCAGGCCACGCTGCACAAATACGAGCAGTGAGTCCCCGCCCCGCCCCTCCCTCCGCGGGCGGAGTTCCAGGGGTTTGGGGAGCCGGGCTGGGAAAGGGTGGTGGGGTGGCTTTTATTGCCTTGCCATGGGGTCATTTCTCTGTGAGCCACTTTGTGTGTCCTTCCCAAGGGATGGCATGGGAAGGGATTTTGGGAGGAGAAGCAGTGGGATCCCTTTCTCCATGACCTCTTTGTGTCCCTCAAGAGATCACATGGGATTTTGGGAACTGGGCTGGAAAAAAGCTCTGGGATCCCTTTCTCTGTGACCTCTCAGTGTTACTCTCAAGGATGACATGGGAAGGGAATTTTGGGATCCAGGCTAGAGAAAATGGATGGGTTCCCATTCTCCTTCTCAAGAGGTGACACATGGAGGAATTTTGGGAGCCAGGCTAGAAAAAAGCAGCAGGATCCTCTTCTCTGTGACCTCTGTGTGTCCTTCCCAAGACATGACACGTGATGGAATTTTGGGAGCCACTCTAGAAAAAGCCAGCAGGGTTCCTTTCTCTGTGACCTCTGTGTGTCCTTCCCAATGGGTGACATGGGAAGGAATTTTGGGATCCAGGCTAGAAAAGAGCAGTGGGATTTCTTTATAACCTTATGCAGATCCCCTTCTCTGTGACCTCTGTGTGTCCTTCCCAATGGGTGACACATGAAGGAATTTTGGGAGCCAGGCTGCAAAGAAGCAGCAGGATCCCTTTATTCCCATGGGGGGGTTCCCAGCTCCATGCACCTCCTGGTGTCCCCTTGGGAAGGCCCTCCAGCCCCAGCCAGGTCACAGCTGTGTCCCTGTCCCCAGGCCAGCAGTGCCTCAGGGCTCTGATTTCCCATGTCCTGCCTGGAGATGCCCCCAGCCCCTTGTCCCTGTCCCCTCAGGGCCCTGAACCGCTGCAGTGTGGAGGTGTACAAGAAGGTGGGGACCCTGTACCCCGAGATGAGCGTCCACGAGCGCTCCCTGGACTTCCTGATCGAGCTGCTCCACAAGGACCAGCTGGACGAGACCGTCAACGTGGAGCCGCTCACCAAAGCCATCAAGTACTACCAGGTGGGGCTGGTGACACTGGGGGCAGGTGCCACCTCACCTGTTGGACATGGATCAGCTCCTTTTGGCAGCCCTTGCCTTTGGGTGTTGTCGCCCAGGTGACCGTGGCTGTGTCCCCTGCTCTGTGTCCTTCCTTCCTTCCTTCCTTCCTTCCTTCCTTCCTTCCTTCCTTCCTTCCTTCCTTCCTTCCTTCCTTCCTTCCTTCCTTCCTTCCTTCCTTCCTTCCTTCCTTCCTTCCTTCCTTCCTTCCTTCCTTCCTTCCTTCCTTCCTTCCTTCCTTCCTTCCTCCCTTCCTCCCTTCCTCCCTTCCTCCCTTCCTCCCTTCCTCCCTTCCTCCCTCCCTCCCTCCCTCCCTCCCTCCCTCCCTCCCTCCCTCCCTCCCCCCCCACCTGTGGAATTAAGCACCACCAGCTCTTTTGGGGCACTGTTGTTCCGTCCATTTAAAAAAATGGCCCTCAACATTTGGGGTTTTTTTTTGAGTGTTCCCACATTGGGTTTTTCCGTGTGGATGCTGATCCTGCCATTCCCACAGCACCTGTACAGCATCCACCTGGCCGACCAGGCTGAGGACTGCACCCTGCAGCTGGCTGACCACATCAAGGTGAGTGGGGACAGCCCTTCCCTGATCCCTCTTGTCCACCTTTGTGTCCCCCAGGATCCCTGTGGGAGAGGAGGTGTCCATGCTGCCACTCCCCAGTACAGCCGCTCTTCCCCAGTGGTGGCACTGGGGTCAGGGAATGGGGACATGGGGACGAGAAGAGCAGGAGTGGGAATGTGGAGACGCTCCTGTCTCAGGGTGGGGGTTGGATCCTGGATTTCCCAAGGGAGGAACCAGAGTCCTGCACCCCCTGCATAAAACCAAACCAGACCAGAAATAGCCTGACTGCCTCAGCCCATTGCCCTGCTCCTGAAAATCCTGGGATGGTGACAGGGTCCATCCTGGGATTCCTGGGACTGAAACCCCGCTGTGCCCTGGGACCCCTCCTGTCCCTGTCCCTGTCCCTGTGCTGAGGGTCCCTGTGCCTGTGCCCACAGTTCACCCAGAGTGCCTTGGACTGCATGGGGGTGGAGGTGTGCCGGCTGCGGGCCTTCCTCCAGGTAGGATCTTCCTCCAGGTAGGATCTTCCTCCAGGTAGCACCTGCCAGGATGGCTGGGCACGTGCCAGCTTCCTGCTGTCCCTGTGTCCCTCTGTCTGAGATCCCTTCTTGTCTCTCTGTCTGAGGTCCTTCCCTGTCTCTCTGTCCCTGTGTCTGTCAGAGCTCCCCCTCCCTAAGGTCCCTCTGTGTCCCCTCGTCACTCTAACTCTGTGTCCTGAGGTCCCTCCATGTCCCTCTCTGTCCCTGTGACCTTCTGAGGTCCCTCTGTCTGAGGTCCCTCTGTGTCCCCATGTCCCTCTGTTCCCATGTCCTTCTAAGGTCCCCCTCTCTCTCAATCTGTGTCCCTCTGAGGTACCTCTGTCTACAATCCCTCTGTGTCCCAATGTCCCTCTGAGGTTCCCTCTCTCTGAGGTCCCTCTGTGTCCCCAGGCCGGGCAGGAGGCAGCAGACCTGGCCATCCTGCTCAAGGACCTGGAGACGTCCTGCAGCGACATCCGCCAGTTCTGCAAGAAGATCCGGCGCCGCATGCCGGGCACGGACGCGCCGGGGATTCCGGCGGCCCTGGGCTTCGGGCCACAGGTGAGGGGACAGGGACAGCCCTCAGCCACCCCTCAGGCACAAGCTGGGAGCTGTGGGATGCACTGCGCTGGCAGCAAACTCCCCAGGGAAGCTGGGCAGCAGCTCAGGGCAGAGGGAGGTGGTGTGAGCTGAGCTGGGATCATGGAGTCAGGGACTGGTTTAGGTTGGGAAATCCCTCAAAGATCCCTGAGTCCAGCCACGCCCCAGCACTGCCAAGGCCATCTCTGGCCGTGTCCCCAGGTGGATGTTAATCCCCCCAGGGTTGGGGACAACCCTTCCCTGGAGGAATTTTCCCAATATCCAACCTGGCACAGCCTGAGGCCATTCCTCTCCTCCTGTCCCTGTTCCCTGGGATAAGATCCCAAATCCACCCCCCCAGCTGTCCCCTCCTATCAGGAGCTGTGCAGAGCCACAAGGTCCCCCTGAGCCTCCTTTGCTCCAGGCTGAGCCCCTTCCCAGCTCCCTCAGCCTCTCCTGGAGCTCCTTCCCTGGACACGATGGAGATGGCACCTGGATTTTGTGTTCCCATCTCAGCTGGAGACCTGGATTCACACCCAGGACCCGTTCCCTCCATCTTCCCGTTATTTCCCCCGATCCTGGTGACAGTTCCAGGGCGGGTGGGCACTCCGGGAGCCCAGGTGTCCGTGCCATCCCCAGTGACCCCGCTGTGCCCCGCAGGTGTCGGACACGCTGCTGGAGTGCCGCAAGCACCTGACGTGGGTGGTGGCCGTGCTGCAGGAGGTGGCGGCAGCCGGGGCGCAGCTGATCGCGCCGCTGGCCGAGAACGAGGGGCTGCCCGCGCCGCGCCTCGAGGAGCTGGCCTTCAAAGTCAGCGAGCAGGTGGGCACCCTCCAGCATCCCCAACGGGGCGTCCTTCACCATTCCCAGCTGGGCATCCTGCAGCATCCCCAGCTGGGCGTCATCCAGCATTCCCAACTGGGCATCTTCCAGCATTCCCAACTGGGCATCCTCCAGCATTCCCAACTGGGCATCCTGCAGCATCCCCAGCTGGCATCCTCCAGCATTCCCAGCTGGGCATCCTTCACCATTCCCAACTGGGCATCCTCCAGCATTCCCAACTGGGCATCCTTCACCACTCCCAGCTGGGCATCCTCCAGCATCCCCAGCTGGGATCTTCCAGCATTCCCAACTGGGCATCCTTCACCATTCCCAGCTGGGCATCCTCCAGCATCCCCGACTGGGATGCCCTTCCCACCATTCCCAACTGGGCATCCTCCAGCATTCCCAGCTGGGCATCCTCCAGCATTCCCAACTGGGCATCCTCCAGCATTCCCAGGGAGAACATTATTCCCACTAGTCCCAGCTGGGACGTCCTTCCCACCAGTTGCAGGTGGAAAATCCTTCACGATTCCCAGCTGGGATATCCTTCGCACCATTCCCAGGTGGAACATACTTCCCACCACTCCCAGCTGGGAGACCCTTCCCACCATTCCCAGGAGGGACACCCTTCCCACTATTCCCAGGGGGGACATCCCTCCCACCATTCCCAGGTGGGGCATCCTTCACCATTCCCAGCTAGAACATCCTTCAACATTCCCAGGCTGGGCATCCTTCACCATTCCTAGGTGGGACATCCTTCCCACCACTCCCAGGTGGGACATTTAAACATCACAGGGACACCCTTAAACATCAGAGGGACATTTTAAACATCAGGGAGAGATCCTTAAACACCAGAGGGACATCCTTAAAAAGCAGAGGAACATCTTAAACGTCAGTGGGACATTTTAAAAATCAGAGGGACACCCTTAAACATCAGGGAGACACCCTTAAATGTCAGAGGGACATCTTAAACACCAGATGCACATCCTTAAAAATCAGAGGAACATCCTTAACCATCAGAGGAACACCTTAAACATCAGAGGAACATCTTAAACATCAGAGAGACATCCTTAAATGTCAGGGAGAGATCCTTAAACACCAGAGAGACATCCTTAATCATCAGAGGAACATCCTTAACCATCAGAGGTTAAACATCTTAAACATCAGAGGGACATTTTAATCATCAGAGGAGTACCCTTAACCATCAGAGGGAAGCACCAGTTGTGGGATGTGGGCTGGGGGCTGTGAGCCCAGCCCAGGGCCGGCAGCCAGCTCCTTCCTGTCCTTCCCAGATTTACGGCTCCCAGGGCATCAATCCCTACGAGTGCCTGCGCCAGTCCTGCAGCATCCTCATGGCCACCATGAACAAGATGGCCACGGCCATGCAGGAGGGCGAGTACGACGCCGACCGCCCGCAGAGCAAGGTGGGCTGGGCTCTGTTCTGGTCACCAGCAGGCTCTGGGTGACCAGCACAGGGAGCTGGGCAGCTGGGCTGTCTTGGATTCTTCCTAAAATCCTGATTGTCCCACTGGTCCAGCCCACGCCACCGGCAGAGCTCCGGGCGGCCGCGCTGCGGGCAGAGATCACGGATGCTGAGGGGCTGGGGCTGAAGCTGGAGGACAGGGAGACGGTCATCAAGGAGCTGAAGAAGTCCCTCAAGATCAAGGTGAGGTGTTCCTCATTGGTCCCTGCCTTCCTGGCTCCTCACCCATCCCTGCTGTCCCTCACCCATCTCTGCTGTCCCTCTCCCATCCCTGCCTGTCCCTCATCCATTCCTGCTGTCCCTCACCCATCCCTGCCTGTCCCTCTCCCATCCCTGCTGTCCCTCACCCATCCCTGCTTTTCCCTCACCCATCCCTGCTGTCCCTCACTGATCCCTGTCTGTCCCTCACCCATCCCTGTCTGTCCCTCACCCATCCCTGCCTGTCCCTCACTGATCCCTGCCTGTCCCTCACCATCCCTGTCTGTCCCTCACCCATCCCTTCCTGTCCCTCACCATCCCTGCCGTCCCTCACCCATCCCTGCTGTCCCTCATCCATTCCTGACTGTCCCTCATCCATCCCTGCCTGTCCCTCACCCATCCCCACCTTCCTGGCTGCTGTGGGATTCACCTCCACACTCCTGCTGGCTTCCTGCCTATGGAGATGCTGATCCCAAGCCCCATCCAGATCTCCTTGGGATGTTTTCCCCATGGGCAGGGAGGTGCTGCCATCCAGATCTTGCCCCCACCGTGTTCTGGGGTGCTCAGGGTGGGAGCTGTTCTGGGTTCCACCCGTGGGTGCTGGTGATGTGGGGGCTCTGGGGAGCTGTTCTGGGTTCCAGCTGTGGGTGTTGGTGATTTAGGGGCTCTGGGGAGCTGTTCTGGGTTCCAGCTGTGGGTGTTGGTGATCTGAGGGCTCTGGGGAGCTGTTCTGGGTTCCAGCTGTGGGTGCTGGTGATTTAGGGGCTCTGAGGAGCTGTTCTGGGCTCCACCCATGGGTGCTGGTGATCTGGGGGCTCCCCCAGCTCCCTGATTCCCTCCCTGGCTCTCCAGGGTGAGGAGCTCAGCGAGGCCAACGTGAGGCTCAGCCTGCTGGAGAAGAAGCTGGACAGCGCGTCCAAGGACGCGGACGACCGCGTGGAGAAGATCCAGACCAAGCTGGACGAGACCCAGACACTGCTCAAAAAGAAAGAGAAGTGAGTTTGGAACGGGGCTGGGGGTGCAGAGCTGGTGGAGCTCATCCAGAGGAAGCCACGGAATTCCAGAGCCCACCAGAAATCCAAGAGCTGGGTTCCCTCTGCTTGGAGCCAGGCTGGGAGAGCTGGGAATGTTCACTTGGAGAAGAGAAGGACCCAGGCAGAGCTCAGAGCCTCCTCCAGGCCCTGAAGGGGCTCCAGGAGAGCTGGAGAGGGACTGGGGACAAGGCATGGAGGGACAGGATCAGGAGTCCTGGCCAAGCAGCATCCCTGGCCTCACACCTCCCTCCCTCCGTGTGCTCTTCCCAGGGAGTTTGAGGAGACCATGGACGCCCTCCAGGCTGACATCGACCAGCTGGAGTCGGAGAAGGTGGAGCTGAAGCAGCGCCTGAACAACCAGTCCAAGAGGACGATCGAGGGGCTGCGGGGGGCTCCGCCCTCGGGCGTGGCCTCCATCGTGTCCGGCATCGCCGGGGGTGAGTGACAGGAGCGGGGCCGGGGTGTCCTCCTGCCACAGGGTGTGACCGGGAATTTGGGAATGGTGCTGCCACGGAGCCACAGCCTCTCCCACACTCCAGCCCTGGCTCCCAGGAATGCTGCTGGGATTCTCATTCCCAAAGGAGCAGGAGCAGCCTGGGAGGTCCTTGCCGAGCCCCAGGCTCTGGGGGAGCATTGCAGGGGCCCTGCTTGGGTCACTCCCAGCTGCTGGGAATGGGCTCGGTCCCAGATGAGGCTGTGGGAGCCCAGAGCTGCTCCAGGCACAGCTCCTCTCCCACCCAACCCGGGGCTTTAATCCTGATTTTTCTTGTCTCTCCTGGCCCCTCTCCCTGTGCTGCAGAGGAACAGCAGCGAGGTACGGACACACCCTGCATGCAGCCCCAGTGCATGGGGGGGAAATGAAATCCCAGGACCCCCAAACCCTGGGACTCAGCTCCCTTTGGGAGCCAGGGAAGGATCCAGGTCCTGCTCAGAGGCTGCCAGCCCTGGTGGCTCCAGGGGGGCTGGGAAGGGAGGGATGAGCATGGAACTGTGGTGGGTGTGGAGAGGGGTGACCACAGCTGGAGAGCCTTGGGAAGGGGCACTGGGAGCTGCTGGGACTTCTCCAGGGAGGTGCCACGTGTTGGTGACAGTGCCCTGTGGCACCGTCAGGGGTGGCAGCGCCGATGGCAGTGCCCTGTGTTGGTGACGGTGCCCTGTGCCACCATCACAGGTGGCAGTGCTGATGGCAGTGTCCTGGGTTGATGTCAGGGGTGGCAGTGCTGATGGCAGTGCTGATGGCAGTGTCCCTGTGCTGATGGCAGGGGTGGCAGTGCTGATGGCAGTGCAGTTGTCAGGGGTGGCAGTGCTGATGGCAGTGCCCTGTGCTGATGGCAGGGGTGGCAGTGCTGATGGCAGTGCCCTGTGTTGGTGACAGGGGTGGCAGTGCTGATGGCAGTGCCCTGTGCTGATGGCAGTGTCCCTGATGGCAGTGCCCTGTGCTGATGGCAGTGTCCCCGTGCAGGTGTTGGTGCCGGGCAGGTGCCGGGAGGTGGCTCTGGCCCCGTGCAGGTGAAGGACTCTCCCCTCCTGCTGCAGCAGATCGACGCCCTGCAGCTCTCCCTGAAACACCTCAAGAATGAGAACAACCTGCTCAAGGTTGGGGGGAATGGGGTGGGATGGGATCAGGGTGGGATGGGATTCTTGTGGGATGTGATCCATGTGGGATGGGATCCCTGTGGGATGGGATCACCATAGCATGGGA
The DNA here is from genome assembly GCF_051311805.1 of Agelaius phoeniceus. Classification (NCBI taxonomy): domain Eukaryota; kingdom Metazoa; phylum Chordata; class Aves; order Passeriformes; family Icteridae; genus Agelaius; species Agelaius phoeniceus. Next base: position 72,860,296 of record NC_135268.1, read on the forward strand.
TCCCTGTAGGATGGGGTTCCTTTGGGATAGCATTCCCATGGGACATGATCTCGTGGGATGTGATCTGGGTGCGATGTGATCCCTGCGGGATATGATCCCTGTGGGATTTGATCCCCATGGGTTGTGATTCCTGTGGGATGTGATCAGTGTGGGATTTGATCCCCATGGGATGTTATCCCTGTGGGATATGGGATGAGCTGGAGAACAGGCTCTCATCTGGGGCTGAGAGCAGGGTCAGCACTGGGAGCTGCTGGTGGAACTGGGGGTGCTGCCGGTGTCCCTGCCAGCCCTGTCCCCTCGGTGCAGATGCCACTGGCACAACCTGATTGATTGATTGATTGGTTGATTGATTAATGAACACCCCACCCGTGGGGCACAGCAGCAGATAACCCAATTAACCAACTATTCTAATGGATATTAATTGTAACGGGTGGGATGGAGCAGCTCATTAAATCCAACCAGCCCCACATGCGAGGAACCCCCACGGGGCCCATCCCTGCTCCCACCCTTGCTGTCCTTAGCAGCGTTTCACCCATTTCCCACCTCTCCCCGGTGTTTTCCCGTGGTGCCAGGGTGCCCAGATGAAGCTGGAGCTGGCCAGCCTGGCGCCGCTGCAGGTGCCGCGCGTGGCCATGGCGCGGGAGCGGCCGCCCGAGGCGCTGCCCACGCAGAGCCTCTACCGCAAGACCACGCAGCTGCTGGAGACCCTCTACCAGCTCAGCGCCAACGCCAAGGTGCTGGACATGAGGCAGAGCAAATCCAGTAGGTTCTACAAAAGTGTTCCTTGGGATCTGGGGGGGTTGTGGCACCTCTGTGCTGTCCCTGTGCCCGCAGGACTGGCAGCCATGTGCCGACCGCAGCAGGGCTCGCTGCGGGGTGGGCTCTGCTCTGCCAGCAGCTCTGGGGTGTTTGGCTTGAGGGACAGTCCCTGTCCCCCTCAAGGGCATTGCTGTGCTGGGGACATGGCTCAGTGTCCAGGGGATGAGCTGCCCTGGGGTGCTCAGCCCCAAGCCATGAAATCCCCCTGGTACAAATCCAAGGGGGTCAAACCTTCCCCAAAACCCACCTGGTACCAGCCTGAGGAGATCAAAACTCCTAAAATGCACCTGGTACCAACCTGAGGGGGTCAAACCCTCGAAGACCCACCCAGTGCCAACCTGAGGAAATCAAACCCCCTGAAATCCCCTGGTAAAAGCCTGAGGAGCTCAAGTCCCCCCAAAACACACCTGGTACCAACCTGAGGAGGTCCAACCTCCCAAAACCCACCCAGTGCCAGCCTGAGGAGATCAAACCCCCCAAAATGCACCTGGTACCAACCTGAGGAGGAGATCAAATCCCCCAAAACCCACCCAGAACCAACCTGAGGAGGTCCAACTCCCCAAAACCCACCCAGTGCCAACCTGAGGAAATCAAACCCCCTGAAACCCACCTGGTACCAACCTGAGGAGGTCAAACCCCCCAAAATGCACCTGGTACCAACCTGAGGAGGTCAAACCCCCTGAAATCCCCTTGTACCAACCTGAGGAGGAGATCAAATCCCCCAAAACCTACCTGGTACCAGCCTGAGGGAGTCAAACCCCCCAAAACCCACCCAGAACCAACCTGAGGAGGTCAAACGCCCCAAAACTTACCTGGTACCAACCTGAGAAGATCAAACCCCCCAAAAACCACCCAGTACCAACTTGAGGAGGTCAAACCCCCCCAAAACCCAGCTGGTACCCACCTGAGGAAGTCCAGCCCCCCAAAACCCACGGGGTGCCAGCCTGAGGGGGTCAAACCCCCCAGAACCCGGGGGTGCCAGCCTGAGGGGTCACAGTGCTCAGCTGTGTCCGTGTCCCCCCGGCCATCCCTCCCTTCCCGCTGTTTGCAGCGAGGAGCTCCTCGGCGCGGCTGCTGGAGCAGACGGCCCGGCTCTGTGCCCTCAAGAACTCCATCGACGCCCTGAAGGTGAGGAAGGGTCTTCTCCAGCATGGGGGGACCTGGTGGCACCCCCAGGCTGGGGCTGGTGGCACCTGGTGGCAGTGAGGGGACAAGGTGCCGCTGCCCATTCCCATTCCCATTCTCCTCCCAAAACAGGGGGGTTTGACCCCTCTGATTCCTGCCCAGGGTGGGTGAGGAGGGTCCCCCCGGGGTGGGTTTTGGGGTGACCTTGCTGTGCCCCCAGGACGACACGCTGCGGGAGATGGTTCAGCAGCAGCCGGGCGCCGGCGTCTCCACCACCTTCGGCACCTTCCCGTCCTCCTCCTTCCTGAAGGTGAGACCCCAATCCTGAGGGACCCCAATCCTGAGGGACCCCAGTCCTGAGGGACCCCCCAGCTCTGAGAGCCCCAATCCTGAGGAACCCCAATCCCAAAGGAGTCCCCTAATCTCGAGGGATCCCCATTCCTGAGGGAATCCCAATTCCAAGGGACACCAGTCACAAAACCCCCCAATCTTGAGGGACCCCAGTCCCAAGGAACCCCCCAATCCTGAGGGATCCCAAGGAACCCCCCAATCCTGAGGGATCCCAAGGAACCCCCCAATCCTGAGGGACTCCAATCTCGAGGGACCCCCATTCCTGAGGGAACCCTGATTCCAAGAGATGCCAGTCACAAAAACTCCCATTCCTGAGGGGCCCCCAGTTCCAAGTCCTGAGAGACCCCAGTCCCAAGGAACCCCCATTCCTGAGGGACCCCAATCCCAAAGGATCCCTTGAGGGATCCCCATTCCTGAGGGAACCCCGATTCTGAAGGACCCCAGTCCTGAGGGACCCCTGTCTCAAGGAACCCCCAGTCCTGAGGGACCCCAATCTCAAGGGATCCCCAGTTCTGAGGGAACCCCAATTCCAAGAGACACCAGTCACAAAAACCCTATTCCCTAGGGACCCCAATACCAAGGGATCCCCTTTCCTGAGGGACCCCAATACCAAGGGATCCCCTGTACCTGAGGGACCCCAATCACAAGGAACCTCCAGTCCTGAGGGACCCCATTCTCAAGGGATCCCCAGGACCTGAGGGATGCCAATCCCAAGAAACTCCCATTCCTGATGAGCCCCAATCCATCCCTGCTCCTGATCCCCAGTTTCGAGGGACCCCCTGTTCTGACAAACTCCAATCCCGAGGGATCTCCCACTCCCAGGGATGGGCTGGGTGAGGATCCCCTGCCCCACCCCAGCAGCACCCCCAGGTCCCACGGCTTTGGGGCCGCTCTGAGCGCGTGGCTGTCCCCGCAGGCCAAGCAGGAGCAGGCGCAGGGCCCGGCGCTGTGCGGGCGGGTGACGATCCCGTGCGCCCCGGGGCACGGCCAGGCGCACCGGGTGCTGCTCACCCCGGACCTGCTCCAGCACCTCCGCCAGCACTTCGTGGCCTGACCGCCCCCGAGGGACCCCGGCCCGCTGTCCCCTCCCTCGGGACCCTCCGTTCCCCCCAGCCCGGCCCCGCTCGCGGTGGGAGCCGGAGCCGCTTCCCGGGATCCCCCGCGCTGCTCTCGGACACTACGGAACCCCCCGGGACCCCCGGGACCCCGCGCTCCTGGCATCCAATAAAACTTCCCTGGACGCGCTGCCTGCGCCTGGCACCGGGCACCGGGCGGGGACACTGCGGGGGACACGGGAGGGGACACGGGAAGGGACACGGGAAGGGACACGAGGGGCTTCGGGAGGGACACGGGGGAGCATAAAAGGGGACCGGGGGTCACAGGAGGGATCCGAGAGGGGCACTGGGAGTCCCGGGAGGGGACTGAGGACCCCGGGGGATCACAGGGAGCGCAAGGATGCAACCACGGCGACATTTGGGGATCCTGAGGTGGCACCGGGAGACATTTGGGGGTCCCGGGTGGGACCGCGGGGACACTTGGAGGGCACTGAGGGTCCCAGGAGGGGACCGGGAGAGCTCTGGGCGCCCCGGGAGCGGCACCGCGGGGCCATTGGGGGTTCAGGGGTGGCACCGCGGCGCCATTGGGAGTCCGGGGGCGGCACCGCGGGGCCATTGGGGGTTCGGGGGCGGCACCGCGGGGCCATTGGGGGTCCGGGGGTGGCACCGCGGGGATATTGCGAGGGGAAGGGGGGGGGCGGGTCCCGCCACGTGCGGCCGCGCGCGCGCGCCGACCAGCGCGGGAAGGGGCGGGGCCGGGGCTCGCGCGCGCAGGGCTCCCATTGGCCGGCGCGCAGGAAAAGGCGGGAGGGAACGCCCCCCTCCCGGCTCTGATTGGTAGGTGCCGCCGAGGGGGCGGGGTTAGGTATCCTCTGCCTGATTGGCTGCGGGGCGGGCCTATCGAGGGCGGCCTGCGGTGATTGGTGGAGGGCGCGGCGCAGTGGGCGCTGATTGGTGGAGAGGGGAGGAGACGGGGTTCCGGCGGGGACATCGCGTCAGTTCCGGACGGCGGCGGCGGCAGGAGGACGATGGTGAGTGAGGGGACGGGCCCGGGCCGCATCCGCCGCCATCGGGAGTTGGGAGGGACTCAGGAGCCCCCTCGAGCCGCATCGGGACGGGCCGGGACCGGCGGGAGGCCGGGGGAGCCGCATCGGGCCGGGGCGGCGGGCGCGGGGATGGGCGGGAGCGCGGCCCCGGTGCCGCCCTCGGTGAGCGGAGCCCTCGGTGCCGCAGGTGCTGCTGCACGTGCTGTTCGAACATGCGGCCGGGTACGCGCTGTTCGCCGTGCGGGAGGTGGAGGAGATCGGCATGCTGCTACCGCAGGTACCGCACCGGCAACGGCGGGAGCGGGGACGGGGAGGAACGGGAGGGGAACGGCGTGGAAAGGCGGGAACGGCGTGGGGAAGGATGGGAACGGGGATCGGGGAGGTGAGGGCAAGAGGGGACACACCGGGAGCGGGGATGGAGAGAGGTGGAAGGACCGGGGAAGCGGCGGGGGAAACAGGCGGGGGGGTTGCGGTACCGGGGCCGTTCCCCGTGACCGGAGCCCCCGCCTCCCCCCGGTTGTCCCCGGTTGCAGGTGGAGGAGAGCGTCCTCACACTGGGCAAGTTCCATAACGTGGTGAAGCTCGTGGCGTTCTCGCCGTTCCGCTCGGCGCAGAGCGCGCTGGAGAACATGAACGCCGTGTCCGAGGGTGAGCGCGGCGGGGCCGGGGACACCGGGACCCCCCTCCCGCGGGCACCGCGCTGAGCCCCCCCTGTCCCGCAGGAGTCCTGCACGAGGACCTGCGGCTGCTGCTGGACACGGCGCTGCCCCCCAAGAGGAAGAAGGTGGTGCTGGGGGTGGGCGATGCCAAGATGGGCGCGGCCGTGCTGGAGGAGCTGGGGGTGCAGTGCCAGACCGGGGGCGTCGTGGCCGAGCTCATGCGAGGTGAGTGGGGACAGAGGGGACATCTCTGGGGTCCTGGGATTCACCCGGGAGGGGTGAGGAGTGGGGCGGACCCGGTGCCGTGGCTGTGAGGTGTCCCTGGGGTCGCACGTGGTGGCAGCTCAGTGTCCATGCGGTGGCACCATTGTCCCCTGTGGTGGCACCGTTGTCCCCCCGTGTCCCCGCAGGGATCCGGCTGCACTTCCCGGCGCTGGTCCGGGGCCTCACGGCGCAGTCGGCGGCCAAGGCCCAGCTGGGGCTCGGGCACAGCTACTCCCGGGCCAAGGTGAAGTTCAACGTGCACCGGGTGGACAACATGATCATCCAGTCCATCAGCCTGCTGGACCAGCTGGACAAGGACATCAACACCTTCTCCATGCGTGTCCGGTCCGTGGGGACGGATTTTGGGGGGTTAAAGGGTTTGGGGTCCCCTCCCTCCCCATGCTTACCACAGGCAGCTGCCGCTGCTCCGGCCGCCTGTACAGACCGGGGAGGGACAGCAGCTCCCCAGGGGACACTGGCCGGGCCTCAGGGCCGTGGCATGGACCAGGGGGGACATGGGGAACGTGGTGGGGTGGCCTGGGGACACCCCGAGCTGGGGTGGGGCCCGGGTGGCAGCAGTGACCGTGTCCTGTCCCCGCAGGGAGTGGTACGGGTACCACTTCCCCGAGCTGATCAAGATCGTCCCCGAGAACTCCATGTACTGCCGGGTGGCCAAATTCATCGGGAACCGCCGGGAGCTGAGCGAGGAGAGCCTGGAGGGGCTGGAGGAGATCGTCATGGACAGCGCCAAGGCCCAGGCCATCCTGGAGGCCTCGCGCTCCTCCATGGGTGAGGGGGGCTCTCGGGGGGCTCAGGGGGGCCTGGCCACGTGCCCAGCGCTGCCACTGAGCCCGTGCCACCCCCAGGCATGGACATCTCCCCCCTGGACCTCATCAACATCGAGAGCTTCTCGCGCCGCGTCATCTCGCTGTCCGACTACCGCAAGGGGCTGCAGGAGTACCTGCGCTCCAAGATGAGCCAGGTGGCCCCCAGCCTGTCAGCCCTCATCGGGGAGGTGGTGAGTGTCCCCAGAGTGTCCCCAGAGAGCCCTCCCCTGTCCCTCCCCAGCCGCGGAGATGATGTCAGAGTGAATCTGTCAATCCACTGAGTCGTGCTGCTGACACTTCCACTGCTGATCCCCGGCCTGTGGGGACTCCCTGCTCCCTTGGGGGGCTCAGAGCCTCCTGTAACCCCCCCCGTGCTGTCCCCCAGGTGGGTGCCCGCCTCATCTCGCACGCTGGCAGCCTGACCAACCTGGCCAAGTACCCGGCCTCGACGGTGCAGATCCTGGGGGCAGAGAAGGCCCTGTTCAGGTACCCCAGGGCGGTCGCGGTGATGGCGGCCTCAGGGCAGTGGCTGTGACTCGCTGGGGGTGAGCAGCCGGCCCCGCTCTGAGCGACCCCCGGAGCACGGCGGGCTGGGGAGGGGCTGTCGGGGGCTGGGGGTGGCACTCGGGGGTCCTGACCCCACCCTGGGCACTCGCAGGGCGCTGAAGACGCGGGGGAACACCCCCAAGTACGGCCTCATCTTCCACTCCACCTTCATCGGGCGCGCGGCCGCCAAGAACAAGGGGCGCATCTCGCGCTACCTGGCCAACAAGTGCACCATTGCCTCGCGCATCGACTGCTTCTCAGGTGGGCACAGGTGGGGGCACTGGCACTCGGTGCCCGGGTGGGCACAGGGAGGGCACTCAGGGCACTCGGGGCCGCTCTGCTGTGATGGGAACATTTTTCGTCAACAGCATCTCACCCCCGTGAATGGTGACTCCTGTGGGCTGAGCAGAGCGCGGGGGGCACGCGGGGGGTTTGGGGGTGCAGGGGCAGTGCTGAGCCCCCCCTGTCCCCTCCCCACAGAGGTCCCCACCAGTGTCTTTGGGGACAAGCTGCGGGAGCAGGTGGAGGAGCGCTTGGCCTTCTACGAGACCGGGGAGCCGCCCCGCAAGAACCTGGAGGTGATGAAGGAGGCCGTGGTGGAGGTGAGGAGGAGGAGGAGGGGATGCTGAGGGATGAAGAAAAGCGGTGAGGGTGACAAATGGGGGCAGTGAGAGAGATGGAGGAGGTGAGGTCTTGAGGGAGATGAAGATAATAGTGAGGTGATGAAGGTGATGTGCTGGGATGAAAACGATGGAAGTGTTGGGGTGATGAAGATGATGGAGGTGGGGTCCTGGGGGAGATGAAGATGGCAGTAGTGGGGTACCAGGGAATGGAGATTGTGAATGGGAGGTGTGGGGGCAGTGAAGGCGGTGGAGGTGATGAAGATGATGCTGAGGTGCTGGGGGGATGAAGATGATGGTGAGATGCTGTGGTGAGGAAGGTGATGCTGGGGTGATGAAGGTGATGGTGAGATGCTGGGGTGAGGAAGGTGATGCTGAGGTGCTGGGGGATGAAGGTGAGGGCCCGTGTCGGAGGTGATGTCACTGTGCCATCCTGACCCACTGTGGAGGCCAAAGACTGATTTAATGAGTCTGATCCGACCAGGGCCAGGCGTGGGGGACAAACCCCGGGACCCTGCCCTGGCTCACGTCCCCCTGTGTGTCCCCAGGCCAACGAGGTGGTGGCTGAGGTGAAGAGGAGGCAGGAGAAGAAGGAGAAGAAGAGGAAGAAGAGGGAGAAGCGGCGGCTGGAGGCGCTGGCAGCAGCTGCTGAGGAGGCAGCAGAGAACTCAGTGATGGAGACGGAGGTGAGGGGGATGGGGTGGGAGCCTTTTGGGGGGCCCTGGGTGCTCCTGATGCTGGGGGGGTCTGAGGGGTCTCTGTGCCCCATGAGGGCAGGGAAGGTGGGGGCAGAGCTGATGTGGGGCTCCCCACAGGAGAACGATGTGGGGGCCAAGAAGAAGAAGAAAAAGAAGAAGCAGCAGCAGCCAGAGGAGTCAGAAGCAGAGCCAGAGCCTGAGGAGAACGGGGTGGAGGAGGAGGAGGAAGAGGAGGAGCCCTTGCCCAAGAAGAAAAGGAAAGTCGTGGTAGAACCTGAGGGGGAGGAGGAGGAAGAGGAGGAGGAGGAGGAAAAGAAGAAGAAAAAGAAGAAGAAGAAGAAGGCAGTGGCTCGGGACTCAGAGGAGGATTAGGGAGCAGAGCTCAGTCAGCACACGGACTGACAGACAGACTGACTGACTGATGGACAGGCAGGCGCCAGGAGTGCCACTCGCCGCTCCCGTGGTGGCCCCAGCTGTGCCCTGTGGCACCGTGGCCACTTGGGACGTGTCACAGCCCCTGGGGGCCTGGGTGGATCCTTCTGGGCAGCAGCAGCAGCCCCTGGACTGTGCCTTAGAGTGGAACTGCCACCCCTGTCCCGTCCCTGGGGCCCTCGGGCTGTGTGGGGCTGTCCCCAGGCCATGTCTGTGTCCCCTTCCCTGGACACCCCGGGCTGTGTGGGGCTGTCCCCAGGCCGTGTCTGTGTCCCCTTCCCTGGGGACCCCGGGCTGTGTGGGGCTGTCCCCAGGCCATGTCCCCGTGCCTGTGCAGCGCGGGGGTGCCCAAACCAACCCCAATAAAGGGCTGAGGTTGTTGCTGACCCCTCCTGTCCTGCTCCGTGGCAGGGGGTGCCCAGGCTGTCCCCGCGGGGCTCACCCTGTCACCAGCAGCCTGCCCGGGCCGAGGGACACTGACAGCAGCACGGTCACACCTGAGGCCACTTTATTGGAGTCGCCAGGGCCGGGGCTGAGGTCACTGCACCTCCAGGGCATCTATCACGGCCTGGGTGAAATCCATGGAGGTGGAGTAGCCCCCCATGTCCGCCGTGCGCACCTGCAAGGAGACGGGAGGTTAGGGGGGACCAGCAGGGGCCCTGCCAGAGTGGGGTCCCCCCGGCCCCAGGCTGGGCTGTGGCACTCTGGGGTTGGGCTCCCTGGAGCCCTCGGCGCCCCCAAAACTGTCCCCGTGCCTTGGGGACGTGTGGAGGGGCTGCTGACCCCTCTGCCCCAGAGTCTGGTCTGGGCTTTGGCTCCAGCATTGCCCCCCCCCCAGCTCAGCAGCCCCGTGCCCCCAAAAGCTGCCCCGGGTCCCCCAGGGCAGGGCAGGGCTGCAGGGAAGCTTGGACCCTTTATTAGCAAAGCAGAGTACAGAGCACAACACGATGGCACAGCCCGGGGGGCACCAGGCCTGGCCCCAGGGCACAGCGTTATGGGATTGGCTCCCAGTTCCCCAATCCCCATGGGCTGGGGGGCACGGGGTCACCTCCCCACCCTGTGCCACGGCTGGAGTGTGCCAGGGTCACCCCATGGCATGGGGACCCTGTGCCAGCAGCTGCCAAGGGGGCACAGGGTGGGGGATGCCACCCTGTCTGTTTATTGCTGGAAGCTGCACGGGATGGGCCCGGCGGGAATGGGGTCACGGGGGTCCCGTGGGAATACAGATCCCACAGCCACAGGGATCCCCTGGGAGAATGGGGTCCCACAGTCCAAGGTCCTGTTCCCACAGGGATCCCACAAATCCCACTGGTCCAACAGTCAAAATGATCCCATGGGAATGGGGTCCCACAGTCCCAAGGTCTCATTCTCAAAGGGATCCCACAAATCCCACTGGTCCAACAGTCAGAATGATCCCATGGGAATGGGGTCCCACAGTCCAAGGTCCTGTTCCCACAGGGATCTGAGAATCCCACTGGTCCCACAGGGATAAGAATCCAGTAATGGGGATCCCATGGGAATGGGGGGTCCCAGAGCCATGGCGGGTGGTCCCAATGTCCCTAGGAGCTGCCTATGATTTGGGGGCGCTGCCCCATCCCCCCAAAACCACCCAGGGAACCCCAAACTCCGCACTGGGCGCCTCCTGTGGGGATGGGGAGGGGTTCCTGGGGTTCCCTCCTCCCTGGGGGGGCTGGGAGGGGTTTGGGGAGGGGCTGAGGCGCTGAGGGAGCTGCTGGGGGGCCTGAGCCCCATAGCTGGGGTGCAGGGGGGGCTAAGCCCCATAGTTGGGGTGCAGGTTGTCAATGACGGACTTGACGAAGTCGGAAGTGGTGGAGTAACCGCCCAGGTCCCGGGTCCTGACCTGCAAATCCAACACAGGGAGGGGAGAAACGGGGAAAGGCTCTGGTGAACAATGAGGGAACGGCTGGGACAGGGACAGGACAGCAGAGAGAGACAGCAGGGACCCTCCACAGCCCTGCCAGGACCTGTGGGGGGAATGGGGACATGGGGACATGGACAGGTCCCTGAGAGCCCTGCCAGGACCTGGGGTGGACATGGGGACATGGAGAAGTCCCTGAGAGCCCTGGGGTTGCACTGGGGCTGTGGAACGTTCCTGGGAGCCCTGCCAGGAGCTGGGGTAGGAACGGGGCTGTGGAACATCCCTTGAGAACTATGCCAGGACCTGGAGTGGACATGGGGACATGGAACATCCCTGAGAGTCCTGCCAGGACCTGTGGTGTGGGAATGGGGCTGTGGAACATCTCTAGAGAACCATTCCAGACCTGGGGTGGACATGGGGACATAGAAAGGTTCCTGAGAGCCCTGCCAGGACCTGGGGTGGGAATGGGGACATGGAGAAGTCCCTGAAAGCCCTGGGGTTGCACTGGGGCTGTGGAACATCCCTTCAGAACCATAGCAGGACCTGGGGTGGGAATGGGGCTGCAGAAGGTCCCTGAGAGCCCTCCCGAGAACCCAAATGCAGCCAAGGCCATGGTGGATCCCCCAGCCCTGCTAGAAGCCCTTCCTGAGCCAGGACATGACCACAGGGGCTGGACACAGCACTGGGCCTGGGATTGCAGCTGGGAAGAGAAGAAGAACCCAAATTCCAGCTGGGAAGAAGAGAACCAGAACTGCAGCGGGGAAGAGGAGAAGAACCCAAATTCCAGCTGGGAAGAGGAGAAGAACCAGAACTGCAGCTGGGAAGAAGAAGAGAGCAGGCAGAGAAGGTGACCCAGGCACCCCCAGCCCTACCCCTGCCCCGCACTCACTTTTCCACCTTTGATCACCTTCTTCACGGCGTCCGAGATCATGTTGGAGTGGTATTCCAGGCTGGAACGGGGGGGCAAGCGGGGGTCAGCCCCTCAGAAGCCCCCCAGACCCCCCCTCAGAGCCCAGCACGTACTTGAGGTGCCGCAGCATGTTGGAGGCCGAGAGCAGCATGGCCGTGGGGTTGGCGATGTTCCTGCCCACGGCCTGGGCGAAGGGGTGCCGGGCTCCCTGCGGGACACGGGGCTCGGTGACAGGGCCGTGCCACCCTGCCAGCCGTGGGCACGCTGCCCTGGGGCGCCCCGGGGTGCCCACCCCTCCTCACCATCTCGAACACGGCGTACTCGGCGCTGTAGCTCTCGCCGGGCACCACGCCGGCGCCGCCCACCAGCCCCGCCGCCAGGTTGTCCACGATGTTCCCGTACAGGTTGGGCATCACCAGGACGTCAAACTGGTAGGGATTCTGCACCAGCTGGGATGGGATGGGATGGGAATGGGAATGGGGCTGGAACAGCTGGGGGGAAGCTCAGCCCCGCTCTGGGACAGGGGGCAGGGCCCAGCTGTGGTGGGGCGGGATGAGATCTGAGGCGTCTCCAACCCAGATCATTCCATGATGGCGCAACTGCCTGGGGCAGCAGAGAGGGGAGTGGGGAGTTTTTAGGGATTTAAAGGGGAATTATTAGGGACAGAAACACAGCCAGCCCCAGTGAGGCTGCAGGAACCCAGGTCCCCAAATCCCCCCCAAATTTCCCCCAGGAGCAGCACTGGGATAGCCCTGGAGCCCAGGTGGGACAGAGCTGGGAATGTTGGGAATGCTGGGGGGGCTCCTGCCTGGCACGGGGACAACCCTCGGCCAGGTGGGCTCGGTGTGCCCAGGCTTGGAGGTTCCAGCTCCTCAGGGAGGGTGGGAAGGGATCAGGGACAGGGACAAGGGATGGGGACACGCTCAGGGGCGTGGCCGGTCGGGGGTGTGGCACGGGGGCGTGGCTCACCTGCATGCAGCAGTTGTCGATGATCATGGTGTCGAATTTGATCTTGGGGTACAGCTCGGCCACCTCCTTGCAGCACTGCAGGAACAGCCCATCCCCCAGCTTCCTGCACAGGGAACACCAGGACGGGTTGGGGGACAGCAGAGGAATCCCAAAGGCTGCAGGGACCCAGCAGGAACTGGGATCTGTGACACCCTTTGGGGGTCCTCACGCTGGTTTCCCCCCCTCTCCCTGATGGGAAGGGGATTTGTCCCAGGTGGGAGGTGCAGGAGGAGCTGTCCAGGTGCTCCCATCAATGATCCCAGAGCTTGGGAATCTGCAGGAGTGACCCCAAGCCAATGATCCCACAATCCATGGGGACAGAGTTGCTGCCCTGGGAATATCTGGACACTGATTTACCAATAAATGTGATCAGCTGCAGGTCAGGGTCTGCTCACCCCTGGCTGGGAGCAGAATGAGGGAAAAGCCCAAATCCCAGGGAAATCCTGATGGCCCTCACTCCAATCCCCAGTGTCCAGCCTGGCCTTGGGCACTGCCAGGGATCCAGGGCAGCCACAGCTGCTCTGGGAATTGCAGCCCAGGCAGGAATTCCTTGCCAAGACCCCACCCCAACCTCTCTGTTTCCACCTTGAAGCCCTTTCCCCCTCTCCTGCCACTGCAGGTGTCCTGGAGCCCTGCGGGTCACGCTGGGGTCACCCCGCTGCGGCTGAGGGGACAGGGGTGACAGTGGCACTCACACAGCAGAGGGGACAGGGGTGACAGTGGCACTCACACAGCTGAGGGGACAGGGGGTGACGGTGGCACTCACACAGCAGAGGGGCCAGGGGTGACGGTGGCACTCACACAGCAGAGGGGACAGGGGTGACAGTGGCACTCACACAGCTGAGGGGACAGGGGTGACAGTGGCACTCACACAGCAGAGGGGCCAGGGGTGACAGTGGCACTCACACAGCTGAGGGGACAGGGGTGACAGTGGCACTCACACAGCTGAGGGGACAGGGGGTGACGGTGGCACTCACACAGCAGAGGGGCCAGGGGTGACGGTGGCACTCACACAGCAGAGGGGACAGGGGTGACAGTGGCACTCACACAGCTGAGGGGACAGGGGTGACAGTGGCACTCACACAGCAGAGGGGCCAGGGGTGACAGTGGCACTCACACAGCTGAGGGGACAGGGGTGACAGTGGCACTCACACAGCTGAGGGGACAGGGGTGACAGTGGCACTCACACAGCTGAGGGGACAGGGGTGACGGTGGCACTCACACAGCAGAGGGGACAGGGGTGACAGTGGCACTCACACAGCTGAGGGGACAGGGGTGACAGTGGCACTCACACAGCTGAGGGGACAGGGGTGACAGTGGCACTCACATGATGTTGGCCTTGTGCACAGCCGTGACCTTGGCCCGGCCCTTCTTGGTGGCGTAGTCGAAGGCGAACTTGGCGATGCGCTGGGACTTGGCCCTGGTGATGATCTTGAGGCACTCGATGACGCCCTTGGCACTCTGGGGACACAGCGGGGCTGTCACAGCCTGGCCACCACCACCGCCACTGCCACCCCCGCTGGCCCCGCCGGCTCCGGCCTCTCTTCCCTGCCCCATTGGTACTATTTATTATTATTATTATTATTATTATTATTATTATTATTATTATTATTATTATTATTATTATTATTACTATTATTACTATTATTACTATTATTACTATTATTATTATTTAATTTTATTATTAATTTATTATAATTATTAATTTTATTATTGATTTTTGTTTTACTATTATTAATTTTTATTACTATTATTTATTATATTACCTTCCCTATTGTTATTATCATCATAATTATTATTAATTATCTTCCCTTCCCTATTATTATAATTACCATCATCATTATCATCATAATTATTATTAATACTAATAATATTTATTACCTTCCCTTCCCCCTCCTTATGTTTATTATTACTAGTACTATTATTATCATTACTATTAGTTATTATTATTCACCACATTTGTTATGTGTTACACGTATTATTATATCAATTATTCTTACACATATTTATTATTTTTTGTTATTATTATTTTATTTTTATTTATTATTTTTATTATTTTATTATTATTTATTTATTATTTTATTCTTACACATATTTATTATTTTTTTTATTATTTTTATTTATTATTTTTATTACTTTATTGTTATTATATTTATTATTTTATTCTTACACGTATTTATTATTAAATTATTATTAATTCTTATCATCGCGATTTTTACAATTAAATATTTCTTATCATTAAAATTTTGTTCCAATTACTATATATTTCTTATTATCACCATTTTGTTTCAATAACTGAATTGTTCACATCATCATCATAATTTCATTTCAATTATTGAATTTTTCTAAAAATCACCACTTTGGTTCAATTGTTGAATTGTTATCATCATCATCATCATCATCATCACCATTTTGCTTCAATCATTGAATTGTTCTTATCACCATCCCCACCACTTTGTTTCAATTATTGAATTTTTCTAATCATCATCATTTTCTTTCAATTATTGAACTGTTCTCATCATCATCATTTTCTTTCAATTATTGAATTGTTCTCATCATCATTTTGTTTCAATTATTGAATTGTTCTCATCATCATCATTTTGTTTCAATTGCTGAATTGTTATCATCATCACCATCACCGCCATCATCATCACAATTTTGTTTCAATTATCAAATTGTTCTTATCATAATTTTGTTTCAATTATGGAATTATTCCCATCACCACTTTGTTTTAATTATTAATTTGTTCTAGTCTCAGCCCAGATTTGCCTTTTCTGTGCAGTTCTCCTCCCCGCCGGTGCCTCCATCCTGGCCAGGGCTGACCCAGGACAATGCCCAAGTGCCACTGTCCCCTGTGCCAGGCACTGTCCCCGCTGCAGCCACCCCAGTGCTCCCTGGGGCTGGGTGTGTTCCTATCCCCAAACGTTCCCCAATCCCACTGCTCCAGGCAGGTCCAGAGTGTGCTGAGCAGGGAATCAGGGAATCGTGGAATGGGGTGGATTGGGGACACCTTGGAGCTCATCCCATCCCACCCAGGGACACGTCCCACCATCCCAGGGGGATCCAAATCCATCCAGCCTGGCCTTGAGCACTGCCAGGGATCCAGGGGTTGGGAATTCCCAGGAGTTCTCTGGGAATTCCAGCCCAGGCAGGAATTCCTTGCCAAGATCCCAGCCCAATCTCCCCTTTCCCAGTGGGAGCCATTCCCTGGCTCCTGTCCCTGCAGGCCTTGTCCCCAGCCCCTCTCCAGCTCTCCTGGAGCCCCTGCAGGCACTCTGGATTCCCTGGAATTTTCCCTTCTCCAGGGGAACATTCCCAGCTCTCCCAGAGCAAAAGAGCTCCAGAATCCTGGAATGGTTTGGGTTGGAACAGACCTTAAATCCCATCCCATCCGTGGGCAGGGACACCTCCCGCTATCCCAGGTGGATCCAGCCTGGCTTGGGCACTGCCAGGGATCCAGGGGCAGCCCCAGCAAATCTGGGAATTCCAGCCCAGCCAGGAATTCCTGGCCAAGATCCCAGCCCAATCTCCCCTTTCCCAGAGGAAGCCATTCCCTGGCTCCTGTCCTTGCATCCCTTGTCCCCTTGTTTTACAATCCCTGACCCCTATCCATAAAATCCAACCACTCCTTTTGCCATTTTTCCCCTTTTTCCCCCCTTCCTCTCCAGCTCTCCTGGAGGCCCTGTAGGGACTCTGAGGAGCCCCTGGAGCTGTGCCCCGTGCAGGTGCCACTGCAGGTGTCCCAGGCTGTCCCCTGTCCCACCTCGTGCTCCAGGGAGCTGTACTCGCCCTCCGTCTGCTCCCGGATGATCACCAGGTCCAGGTTGTTGTGCCGGGTCTGGTAGCCCGAGAGGCTCTTCACGTGCACCACGTTGGCAAACAGGTCCAGCTTCCTCCTGGGGGACACGGGGACATGGGGACACGGGGACATGGGGACACGGGGACACGGGGACACAGGGACACGGGGATACAGGGACACGGGGATACAGGGACACAGGGACACGGGGATACAGGGACACAGGGACACGGGGACAGGGTCGCCGGGGCTGCTCCGGGGTCACCGTGTCCCCTCTGGGCGCTGGGGACACAGCTGGGGCCACCTCCCCTCTGCAGGACCCCAGGGTGAGCAGGGACAGCTCCTGGCCAGGGATGGTCCCTCAGAGTTTTTGTCTCCCAATAATCATTAATTATTAATTAACGGGGTTTTCCCAATGACAAATTCTGGGATCCACCCCAGCATCTCCAGAACTTCCAGGGAAGCAGGATCAGCCAGCAGGGGCAGCTCCAGGCTATGAAGTTTTGCTTCCCAATAACTCATTAATTATTAATTAATGGATTTTTCCCCACTGACTGTTCCCTCCAAGTCCCAGGGGACACAGCTGGGGCCACCCCTGCCTCTGCAGGACCCCAGGGTGAGCAGGGACAGCTCCTGGCCAGGGATGGTCCCTCAGGGGTTTGGCTGCCCAATAACTCATTAATTATTAATTATTAATTAATGGGGTTTTCCCAGTGACAAATTCTGAAGGCCACTTCATGATCTCCAGAATTTCCAGGGAAGAAGGATGAGTCAGCAGGGGCAACTCCAGGCTATGGAGTTTTGTCTCCCAATAACTCCTTAATTAATAATTAATGTTTTATCCCCAGTGACTGTCCCCTGCAAGTCCCAGGGGTCACCTCCCCTGCAGGACCCCAGGGTGAGCAGGGACAGCTCCTGGCCAGGGATGGTTCCTCAGGAGTTTGGCTTCCCAATAACTCATTAATTATTAATTAACAGGGTTTTCCCAGTGACAAATTCTGAAGGCCAGTTCACCACCTCCAGAATTTCCAGGGAAGAAGGATGAGTCAGCAGGGGCAGCTCCAGGCTATGGAGTTTTGCTTCCCAATAACTCATTAATTATTAATTAATGTTTCATCCACAGTGACTGTCCCCTCCAAGTCCTTGAGGTCACCCCCTCTGCAGGACCCCAGGGTGAGCAGGGACAGCTCCTGGCCAGGGATGGTCCCTCAGGAGTTTTGCTTCCCAATAACTCATTAATTAATAATTAATGTTTTATCCACACTGACTGTCCCCTGCAAGTCCCCGGGGACACAACTGGGGTCACCTCCCCTGCAGGACCCCTCAGGGTCCCACTGAAGTTTTGTTTCCCAGCCCACACAGAATCCCTCAGCCTTTTCCTCTTGCCCATAACTCATTAGTGATTAATTAATTAATTTTCCCCACCTGAGCCTCATGTCATAGGATGCCAGGTCTCCCTTGTACTCCATGGGTGTGTGGATCTTCCCTGCAGGACACAGAGCGGGGTCAGGACATGGGGGAATTGTCCCAGTGTCCCACAAAACCCTCCCGTGGCACAGCCTGCGGGGTCAAGGGGAGGACAGGGACAGGGACAGGGACAGGGACAGGGCCAGGTGCTCACCAATGAGGGCCACCTTGCTCTCCTTCATGGAGTCCACCACCCGGTCCAGCTTCTCCTCGGACGCCGTGTTCTGCACCTCGCTCAGGTGGTGCTCGTCAAAGATCACGGGGACATTGCCAGCCTGGGACAGCGACAGGGACAGGGACAGGGCCACCCACGGTCACCCCACAGGAGCCCTGAGCCAGCCAGGGCCGTGCTCGGGGACAGGAGGTGTCCCCTCAGCACCAGTGATGGAATCATGGGGTATTTCCCTTGGGAAAACCCTCTGAGGTGGCCCCAGCACTGCCAAGGCCACCCCTTGGGATGTCCCCAAGTGTCACATCCACAGGGCTGGTAAATCCCCCCAGGGATGGGGATTCCTCTGCTACCTTGGGGAACCATTTTTAGGAGGAATGATCCCAACATCCCAAATCCAATTATCCCAAATCCCTCCAGGAATGGGGACCCACCCTCTCTGCCTGTGGGACACTCAGGGACAGGCAGGAACATGCAGGGACACTCAGGGACTTATAGGGACACTCAGGGACACACAGGGACAGGCAGGAACATGCAGGGACACTCAGGGACAAGCAGGGACTCGTAGGGACACTCAGGGACATTCAGGAATACTCAGGGATACACAGGGACATGCAGGTATACATAGGGACACTCAGGGACAGGCAAGGACAGGCAGGGACACTCCTCAGGGACACTAAGTGATAGACAGGGACATTTAGGGACACTAAGTGACACATGGGGACGGGCAAGGACATTTAGGGACACACAGGGACACGCAGGGACACTCGGGCCAGCTGCTGCTGCTGTCCCCTGGCCATGGCCATACCTTGAAGACCTCCTTGACAGCGTGCATGAGCTCCGGGCCCACGCCGTCCCCCGGCAGCATTGTCACCTGGAATGTCCCCTCAGCCCTGTGGGACTGCAGGGACACAGCGGGGTCACCCCAAACCGGGCCAGAGGCACCCCCAGGCCCTGAGCCACATCACACCCACAGGGACACGGAGTGATGGGGACATGGGGACACGGAGTGTCTGGGTTGGGAACGCCCTGCAGGGCCAAGGCCACCACTGAGCATTGTCCCCAAGTGTCACAGGGTTGGGTAATGCCCCAGGGATGGGGACTCCACAGCTGTGCAGGGCTGGACAGGAGGAAAACTCCCACAATGTCCCCACAATGTCCTCCCAAGGGACCCCCGGGGACACCCAAGCCTCTCCTGGCCCAGCCTGGGGCCGTGTCCCTTTGTCCTGTCCCTGTCCCCAGCTGTCCCCTCCTGGCAGAGCCACAGGGTCCCCCCTGATCCCCCTTTTCTCCAGGCTGAGCCCCCTCCCCAAATCCCTCCTGTCCCTGGGCACCCTTGTCCTGAGGGGCCAGAGCCAGCCCAGGGCGGAGCTGTCCCTGTCCCTGTCCCTGTCCCGAGGCCACCCGGGGGTGGCACCAGCCCTGAGCACACCCAGCACCATGGAGGGCCTTGCTCTGCTCAGCACTGCCAGGAGTAACCTGTGCCTCTGCCCAGAGGGATCCTGAGAGCCCCCGCGCTCCTAAATCCCCTCATCCCTGCCCTCAGGATCCCATGGAATTCTGGACAGGCATTTTGGGAGGAATATCCCCAACATCCCACCCAAATCCCTCCAGGGGTGAGGCCTCCCAGTTTCTCTTTTCAGGAGGAATTTCTCCAATATCCCAGCACAGCCCTGTGTTCCTAAATCCCTTCATTCCTTCTCCCTCCCCTCAGGAACTCCTGGAATTTTGGACAGGCATTTTAGGAGAAATTTCCCTAATAATCCACCCAAATCCAGGGATGAGGCCTCCCCATTACTCTTTCCAAAAGGAGTTTTCCCCAATTTCCCAGCACGGCCTGTTGTTCCTAAATCCCCTCATCCCTGCCCTCAGGAACTCCTGGAATTTTGCACAGCCATTTTAAGAGGAATTTCCCCAATATCCCACCCAAATCCCTCCAGGGATGAGGTCTCCCAGTTTCTCTTCCCAGGAGGAATTTCCCCAATATCCAGGGACACCCCAGTGTTCCTAAATCCCTTCATTCCTTCTCCCTGCCCTCAGGATCCCATGGAATTTTGGACAGCCATTTTAGGAGGAATTTCCCTAACAATCCACCCAAATCCAGGGATGAGGTCTCCCAGTTTCTCTTTCCAGGAGGAGTTTTCCCCAATATCCCAGCACAGCCCTGTGTTCCTAAATCCCCTCATTCCTTCTCCCTGTCCTCAGGAACTCCTGGAATTTTGGACAGCCATGTTTAGCAGGAATTTCCCAATATCCCACCCAAATCTTTCCAAGGATGGGGACTCTCCCCTTGTTTTTCCAGGAGAAATTTCCCCAATACCCAGGCATGGCCCAGTGTTCCTAAATCCCTTCATTCCTGCTCCCTGGCCTCAGGAACTCCTGGGATTCTGGACAGCCATTTTAGGAGGAATTTTCCCCATATCCCACACAGATCTCTCCAGGGATGAGGACTCTCCCCTTCTCCTTCCAGGAGAAACTTCCCCAGTATCCAACCCCATACCCCAGCACAGGCTGTTGTTCCTAAATCCCCTCATTCCTTCTCCCTGCCCTCAGGATCCCATGGAATTTTGGACAGGCATTTTGAGCAGGAATAGACCCAATATCCCACCCAAATCTCTCCAGGCTTGGGAACTCTCCCCTTCTCCTTCCAGGAGGAATTTCTCCAATATCCCAGCACAGCCCAGTGTTCCTAAATCCCTTCCTTCCTTCTCCCTGCTCTCAGGAACTCCTGGAATTTTGGACAGGCATTTTTAGCAGGAATTTCCCCCATATCCCACCCAAATCCCTCCAGGGATGAGGACTCTCCCCTTCTCCTTCCAGGAGGAATTTCCCCAGTATCCAACCCCATATCCAGGGACACCCCAGCGCTCCTAAATCCCTTCATTCATTCTCCCTGCCCTCAGCACCTCCTGGAATTTGCCAAACCCCATTTTGGTGGCCCAGACCACAAGAGAACCTCACTGATCACTCCTGGGATGTCCCACCCACCCCTTACCTTCCTTCCCCAGCCTGGAATTCCCTGTGGGAGCTGCTCCCAGCAGGAACACCCCCAGTCCCAGCCCAGGGAATTCCCTGCCAGCAATGCCAGGGAAACTCCAAATCCCCAGTGGGAATGGGGGAGGAAGGAGGGAGGGAGGGAGGGAAAGCTGAGAGTCACAAATGGGGAGCTTTAAATAAGCTGGAATCAAATGTCCAGAGCACAAATGTGAAATACCAGGAGGCAGAGCTGAGGGAAGGGCAGTGCCTCAAGGTCACACCCGGGGCTGAGCCCTTCCCTCAGCCATATTCCCAAGGAATCAGGGAATTTTCTGGCTGGGAAAAACCCCAGAGACCCCCCCCGCCAGCACTGGCCATGTCCCCAGGTGCCACCTCCGCAGGGATGTCAAACCCCACCGCGCTCCCCAAGAAGGAATCACCCCAATGTCCCACCCAAACCTCCCCTGAGCTTTTCCCAAACCCCCCAGCCCCTCCTCTCCTCTCAGGGAGTTTGGGGGGTCAGGGCTCCCCCCTGAGCCTCCCTGGCCCCCCAGATCCCCTGCTCACCTTGGCCTGGGCTTGCTGCAGGAGGGTGGCCGAGGTGCCCAGCGCCCGCCATGCCCCGAGGCTCTGGGCACGCAGGAGCCCCTGCGGGTGCCACAGGTCAGAGAGCCCCGCCAGGGGCAGGGGGTGCCCCCCAAAACCCTCCCCGAGCCAAAAATGTCACCCCCGAAAAGACACCCCCACAACCCAGCCTGAAACTCGTCCATCCCCAAACTGAACCCCCCCGGCCCTCACCTCACGCTCTGCCCCACACAGACCCCCAGACCCGAGTGAACCCCCTCACTGACCCCCCCCAAGACCCGACTGAATCCCCAGACCCGTCTGACCTCTCAGTGACCCCCCCAGACCCGTCTGACCCCTCACCAACCCCCCCAGCCCTCACTGACCCCTCAGCAACCCCCCAGACTGAACCCCCAGACCCGTCTGACCTCTCACTGACGCCCCCAGACCCTCCCAGCCCTCAATGACCCCTCACTGACCCCCCCAGAGCCGTCTGACCCCTCACCAACCCCCCAGACTGAACCCCCAAACCCGTCTGACCCTCCCAGACCCGTCTGACCCCTCACTGACCCTGCCCGGCCCCCAGTGACCCCCTCAAGCCCTCACTGACCCCCCCAACTCTCACTGACCCTCCCAGCCCTCACTGACCCCTCATTCACTCCCCCAGACCCCTCCAGCCCTCAATGACCTCCCCAAACCCTTCCAACCCTCACTGACACCCCCCAGACCCTCCCAACCTTCACTCATCCCTCCCTGACCCTCCCAGCCCTCACTGACCCCCTCAAGCCCTCACTGACCCCTCACGGACCCTCCCAGCCCTCAGTGACCTCTCACAGCCCAGAGAACGATGAGGTCAGACCCCGTTTGACCCCCCTGACCCTGTCCGGCTCCCCCATACCCGATGTCCCACCCCAGAGCGATGTCCCCGCTCATTCCGTGCCCTCAGTCCCCGCGGCTGAGCCCGCTGTCCCCTCAGCGCCCTTGTCCCGTCCCCCGCTCACCGCCGCCGCCGCCCAGCCCGCGCTGAGCGCCGCCATCTCTGCGAGCCCACAACGCACCGCGGCAAAGGGGCGGGGCGCAGAGTGACGTCACAGAGGGCGGGGCCTCGCGGGCCCTGTGGCGCCCCCTGGCGGACGAGCGAGATAGCGCGGGAATGGGACCCGCCAGTGTCCCACAGTGCCCACCGAGTGTCCCACAATGTCCCCCTGGGACACACCCAATGTCCCCCAGGGACCCCCCAGTGTCCCCCAATGTCCCCCGGGGACCCCCCAGTGTCCCACAATGTCCCCCTGGGATCCCCCCCCCCACCCAGTATCTCACAATGTCTGCCAGGGACACCCAGTGTCCTCCCAGGGACCTCCCCAGTGTCCCCACGATGTCCCCCTGGGACACACTCAACGTCCCACAATGTCCTCCGGGGACTCCCCCAATGTCCCCACAGTGTCCCCCAAGGACTGCCCCAGTGTCCCACAATGTCCCCCAGGAACCCACCCAATGTCCCCCCAGGACCCCCACAATGTCTCCTCAGTGCCCCCCCAGTGTCCCCCTGGGACCCCCCACAATGTCCCACTCCAATGTCCCCCTGGGACCCCATTGGGACCCCCACAATGCCCCCCTCCAATGTCTCCCTGGGACCCCACCAAAGTCCCCCCAGGGACTCCCCAGTGTCCCCCCAAGGACCCCCACAATGTTGCCCCAAGTGTCCCCATGGACCCCTCCAATGTCCCCTCAGTGTCCCCCCAGGGAGTCCCCAGCATTCCCCAATGACTCCCCCATGTCCTGCCTGGGACCCCCTCAATGTCCCCTCAGGGACCCCCCCAGTGTCCCCCCAGGTGACTCCTGGGGACACCCAGTGATGCCCCCCTCCCGAACCCCTGCTGTGTCCCCGACTGTCCCCCCCCCACTCATCCCGGTGTCCCCAAGGCTCCCAGGCCCTCCTTGGTGACACAGGACACGGAGCTCTTGTCTTTATTGCACAGGCAGGGAGGGGACCCCGCTGTCCCCAGCGGCGCCACCTCTGCCACCCATCCAGCAGGGACACGGCCGGGAGCAGCTGCCAGGGGACAGGGATACCCCAGGGGGGCTGGGGATGTCCCCTCAGGGTGTCCTCACAGGGTGTCCATGGGGTGTCCCGGGGGTGTCCCCAGGATGTCCATGGGGGTGTCCATGGGGGTGTCCTCACAGGGTGTCCATGGGGTGTCCTTGGGGTGTCCCTGGGGTGCCCCTGGCAGTGTCCATGGGCTGTCCCTGGTGGCATCCATCGGGCTGTCCCTGGCGGTGTCCCTGCAGTGTCCCGGGGGTGTCCCGGGGGTGTCCCTGGGGTGTCCCCGGTGTGTCCCCAGGGTCACTTTTTGAGGAGCTGTGCCCGGGCCCGGTTGAGCCTCTCAGCCAGGGCGCCGTCGGTGCCGGGGGAGCACCGGGACAGCACCAGGCTCATCTCGGCCTCGTTCTTGCGCTCCATGGCCGCCTCGGCCGCCTGCTCCAGGTCCCTGCGACACCAGAGAGCCGTGAGGGGACAGCACGGGGACACAGGGCACCCCCACCTTCTCATCACTGTCCCCCACCCTGGCGGCTCCCGGTGTCCCCAAAGCCTCCTGTGGGTGTCACCCCCCAGATCCCCACTGCTGCCCCACAGGGAGGGAGTTCCACTGCGTGCTTCCAGATCCCCACGAGGGTCCCCTGGATGTCCCCATGAGGGTTCCCACGATGTCCCCCCAACAGGGGTCCCATGGATGTCCCCTGAAGGTCCTCCTGAGGGTCCCTTGGATGTCCCCCTGAGTGTCCTTGGGATGTCCCTGCAAGGATCCCCTGGATGTCCCCCTGAGGGTCCCCTGGATGTCCCCTTGATAGTGCCCAGGATGTTCCCTGAGGGTCCCTGGATGTCCCCACTGAGGGTCCCCAGGATGTCCCCCTGATGGTCCCCTCACTATCCCCACAAGGATCCCCTGCATGTCCCCTGAGGATCCCCTGGATGCCACCCCAAGAATGTCCCCCCTGAGTGTCCCCTGGATGTCCCCACTAGGATCCCCTGGATGTCCCCCCATGAGGGTCCCCTGAATGTCCCCGCACTGAGGGTCCCCAGGCTGTCCCCCGAGGGTTCCCAGGATGTCCCCCGAGGGTTCCCAGGATGTCCCCAGAGGGTCCCAGGATGTCCCCTGAGGGTCCCTGGATGTCCCCAGAGGGTCCCTGGGTGTCCCCAGCGCACCCCACGAGGACGAAGGCCTTGACGCGCTGCTCGGGCGGCACACGCGGCGCGTATTTCTTGGCCTCATAGCGGTTGTGGTGCTTCACTGCCACCTCCACGAAGGGCTGGGGAGGGAGGAAGAGCAGGGAGAGGTGAGGAAGGGCAGGGAGAGGTGAGGAGAGGAGGATGGAGGGGCTGGAGAGGGGAGGAAGAGGGTGAGGAGAGGGAGAAGGAAGGAAAATGGTGGAAGAACAGGAATGGAAGGGAATGGAGAGATGGAGAAGGGAGGAAGAGGATGGGGGAGATGGAGAAGGGAGGAAGAGGGTGGGAGGTAAGAGAGGGAAGAGTGTGGAAGAGCTGGAATGGGGAGGAAGAGGATGGGAAGGAGAGGATGGATGGGTTGGAGAAGGGAGGAAGATGGGAAGGCAGAAGGGAGGAAGAGGATGGGGAGATGGAGAAGGAAGGAAAATGGTGGAAGAGCAGGAATGGGAATGGGAGAGATGGAGAAGGGAGGAAGAGGATGGGAAGGCAAGGATGGGAGCGCTGGAGAAGGGAGAAGGAGGAAGAGGATGAGAGGGAGAGGATGGGAGGGTTGGAGAGGGAAGAAGATGGGGGCAGGAGAAGGGAGGAAGAGGATGGAGAGATGGAGCAGGAGAGAAGGAGATGGTAGAGCTGGGGAGGGGAGGAAGAGAATGGGAGAGATGAAGAAGGGAGGAAGAGGATGGAAAGAGATGAAGAGGGATGGAAGGGTGAACTGGAACAGGGAGGAAGATGATGGGAAGAATGGGACCTCTAGAGAAGGAGGAAGAGGGTGGGAGGGTTGGAGAGGGCGGAAGAAAAGGGTGGGAAGGGCAGGGAGGGGAGGAAGAGGATGGTGGAGCTGGAGAGGGGAGGAAGAGGAGGGCAGAGTGGGCATGGGGAGGAAGGGGGTCAGAGGGCTGAAGAAGGCAGGAAGAGGATGGGAGAACGGGAATGGGGAGGAAGAGGACGGGAGGGCAGGGAGGGGAGGGAGGAAGACGAGGGGGTGACTGAGGCAGCCCAAGCTCTCACCAGGTACCCAATGGGCGACTTCTTGCTCTTGGAGAACTTCTCCATCTCCTCCCAGTCCCCACGGGTGGCCAGGGCGTTGATCTTCAGCCACCAGTACCTGGGCACAGGGGCACAGGGGCTCGGGGCTGTCCCTGAGCCGTCCCCAGCGCCCCCAGGGCCCGTGCCCACCTCTTGTCCGGGATCCTGAAGTCCCGGTAGAGCTGCTCGGCGCGCTTGTGGTGCCCGTCCAGGATGAGGGTGGCCACGGTGTCGTGCAGGGACAGGTCCAGGTAGGGCTTGTCCAGCTCCTCCTGCAGGTGCCGCTGCAGCCGCAGCAGCTTGATCTGCTCCTCTGTGGCCTGGGACACGGGGACAGCCGTGGGTGCCCTGGCCAGCCTTGACATCCCCAGCCCTGCCCCGGCCCAGCCTCGATGTCCCTGGCCCAGCCTTGATGTCCCTGGCCCAGTCCCAGAGTTCCTGGCCCAGCCCCAGAGTCCCTGTCCCAGCCTCGATGTCCTTGTCCCAGCCCTGAGGTCTGTGTCCCAGCCCCAGAGTCCCTGTCCCAGTGTCCCTGTCCCAGCCTTGAGTTCCCTGTCCCATCCTTGAGTTCCCTGTCCCATCCCTGAGGTCCCTGTCCCATCCTTGAGTTCCCTGTCCCATCCCTGAGGTCCCTGTCCCAGCCTCAATGTCCCTGTTCCAGTCCCAGAATTCCTGGCCCAGCCTCAATGTCCCCATCCCAGCCCCAGGTCCCCATCCCAACCTGAGGTCCCTTTCCCAGCCCTGTCCCACCCTTGGGGTCCCTCTTCCAGCTCTGTCACAGCCTTGGTGTCCCTGTCCCAGCCCACAGTCCCCATGCCAACCCTGAGGTCCCCGATCCAGCCTTGGTGTCCTTGTCCCAACCTCAATGTCCCCAGCCCAGCCCTGAGGTCCCTTCCCCAGCCCCGTCCCACCCTTGGGGTCCCTGTCCCAGCCTTGGGGTCCCTGTCCCAGTTCCAGAGTTCCCATACCAGCTTTGGGGTCCCTGTACCAGCCCTGTCCCATCCTTGATTGTCCCTGTCCCAGCCTCAATGTCCCCATTCCAGCCACGCCCCTGGACAGGCAGCCACTCCCCCAGCCTTGTCCCCAGGGCAGGGACAAGTGACCTCGTCCCTGGTGTCCCTGGTGTCCCTGGTGGCACCCGGGCACTCTCACCTTGGCAGCAAAGTCGTTCTTGGCCTTGTAGAACTCGTCCAGGGCGTTCTGCAGGGCGGCCACGCGGCCCTCGATCCGCTGGGATGGCACGGGGATGGCACGGGGACACGGGGACATGGGGACATGGCATGGACATGGGGACATGGGGACATGGGGACATGGCACGGACATGGCACGGACATGGGGACATGGCACAGACATGGGGACATGGCATGGACATGGGGACATGGGGACATGGGGACATGGCACGGACACAAGGACATGGGGACATGGCACGGACATGGCACGGACATGGGGACATGGCACAGACATGGGGACATGGCATGGACATGGCACGGACACGGGGACATGGCACGGACATGGCACGGACACAGGGACATGGCATGGACATGAGGACATGGCACAGACACGGGGACATGGCATGGCCACGGCACAGGGACACAGACAAGGACAGGGCATGGGGACATGGCACAGACATGGGGACATGGCACAGACACAAGGACATGGCATGGACAGAGGGACATGGCACGGCCACGGGGACATGGAGACATGGCACAGGGACACGGACATGGCACAGACACAAGGACATGGCACGGACATGGGGACATGGCACAGACACGGGGGCATGGCATGGCCATGGCACAGGGACACGGACAAGGACATGGCATGGACATGGCACAGGGACACGGACAAGGACAGGGCACAGGGACACGGACAAGGCCACGCACAGGGACATGGCACAGACACGGGGACATGGCATGGCCATGGCACAGGGACACGGACAAGGACATGGCACAGGGACATGGCATGGACATGGCACAGGGGCATGGCACAGACACGTCATTCCCTGCGTGGGATCCCGGGACAGATCCTGCCCCCCTGGGCGGAATCCCAAACCTGGCACAGGTGGCATGGGACGGGCACGGTGCCCCACAGCCCTGGGGTGCAAACTGGGAAGTTCCCACTCCCACACCCAACCCCTGCCATTCCCCCATCCCAAATCCCGCAATTCCCAGATCCATCCCAATCCCACAACTCCCCCACCCCAAACTCCAAACCCCAAACCCCAAATCCCAAATCCCAGACCCCACACCCCACTGACCTTCTGGCAGTAGCCCCCCAGCATGTGCAGGCTGCCCAGCTCCTGGTGACCCCCTGAACACCTCCAAAACCCCCTGAGCATCCCCAAAACCCCACATTCTCCATCCCAATCCCACAATTCCCCCACCCCAAACCCCAAATCTCAAATCCCAGACCCCACACCCCGCTGACCCTCTGGCAGTAGCCCAAGTGCACGTGCAGGTTGCCCAGCTCCTGGTGACCCCCTGAGCACCCCCAAAACCCCACATTCCCACACTCAGATCCCCCATTCCCACATCCCAAAATTCCCAGTTCCATCCCAAACCCCACAAACCCCAAATCCCAGACCCCAGAGCCTGCTGACCCTCTGGCAGTGGCCCCCCAGCATGTGCAGGTTGCCCAGCTCCTGGTAACGTCCTGAGCACCTCCAAAACCCCCTGAGCATCCCCAAAACCCCACATTCCCACTACCAAAACCCCACATTCCCCATCCCAATCCCACAATTCCCCCACCCCAAACCCCAAACCCCAAATCCCAGACCCCACACCCCGCTGACCCTCTGGCAGTGGCCCAAGTGCACGTGCAGGTTACCCAGCTCCTGGTAACCCCCTGAGCACCTCCAAAACCCCCTGAGCACCCCCAAAACCCCACATTCCCACACTCAGATCCCCCATTCCCACATCCCAAAATTCCCAGTTCCATCCCAAACCCCACAAACCCCAAATCCCAGACCCCAGACCCTGCTGACCCTCTGGCAGTGGCCCCCCAGCCCATGCAGGTTGCCCAGATCCTGGTAACGTCCTGAGCACCCCCAAACCCCCACATTCCCACATCCCAATCCCACAATTCCCCTGTCCCAAACCCCACAAACCCCACAAACCCCACAAACCCCAGACCTTCTGGCAGTAGCCCCCCAGCACGTGCAGGTTGCCCAGCTCCTGGTGGTTGTCGTCCTGGTTGTACAAATCCTTGAGCGTCTCCCGCTCCTGGTGCCGGCAGAACTGCGGGGACGGGGACATTTGGGGTCACCTTCGGGCTCAGGGGACACCCAGGGGGCCAAGGGGACACCTTTGGGGTCAAGGGGACACCCAGGGGGTCAAGGGACACCTTTGGGGTCAAGGGGACACCTTTGGGGTCAAGGGACACATTTGGGGTTTTGGAAGAGTTGTTGCCCCAAAGCTCCTCAGGGTGGCTCAGGGGATTTTGGGGGTGCTCAGGAGGTTTTTGGGGTGTTCAGGGGGATTTTGAGGTCACTCAGGGGTTTTTGGGATGCTCAGGAGGTTTTTGGGGCATTCAGGGGTTTTTGGGGTGCTCAGGGGGTTTTTGGGACCACTCAGGAGGTTTTTGGGATGCTCAGGGGGTTTCTGGGGTCGTTCAGGGGGTTTTTGGGATGCTCAGGGGGTTTTCGGGGGGGGTCAGGAGGTTTTTGGGGTGTTCAGGGGTTTTTGGGGTGCTCAGGGGGTTTTTTGGGGTCACTCAGGGGTTTTTGGGGTGCTCACCTGGCAGTACAGGCTGTGCTCTCAGGGTTTTTTTGGGGTGCTCAAGGTGGTTTTAGGATCACTCAGAGTGTTTTTGGGTTGCTCAGGGTATTTTTGGGCTCACTCAGGGGGTTTTTGGGATGCTCAGGGTGTTTCTGGGGTCGTTCAGGGGGTTTTTGGGGTGTTTAGGGTATTTTTGGGGTGTTTAGGGGATTTTGGGGGTCATTCAGGGGTTTTGGGATGCTCACCTGGTGGTACAGGCTGTGGTGTCAGGGGTTTCTGGGGTCGCTCAGGGGTTTTTGGGGTGCTCAGGGGTTTTTGGGGTCACTCAGGGTGTTTTTGGGGGGTTTTTGGGGTCACTCAGGGTGGTTTTGGGGTGCTCAGGGTGTTTTTGGGGTCACTCAGGGGTTTTTGGGGTCACTCAGGGTGTTTTTGGGGCACTCACCTGGCGGTACAGGCTGTGGTGTCAGTGTTTTTGGAGTGTTCAGGGTGTTTTTGGGGTCGCTCAGGGGTTTTTGGGGTCGCTCAGGGGTTTTTGGGGGGTTTTTGGGGTCACTCAGGGTGTTTTTGGGGTGTTTTTGGGGCACTCACCTGGCGGTACAGGCTGTGGTGTCAGTGTTTTTGGGGTGTTCAGGGTGTTTTTGGGGTCACTCAGGGTGTTTTTGGGGGGTTTTTGGGGCACTCACCTGGCGGTACAGGCTCAGGGCCACGGGCTGGTTCTGTAGGGTCATGAAGAAGGAGCCGCGGTTGAGCTCGTTCTTGAGGTGCAGCACCACCGTGTACACTGTGGGGACAGGGGACACACGGACAGGGGACACAAGGACAGGGTTTGGGGACAGAAGGTTTTGTTGGGGTGTTTTTCCTGCACCTCCCAATGCCCTCTGTGCCCCCCTGATCCTCCACGTGCTCCCCCAGACCCCAAAACGCCCCCAAAAGGCTCTACCAGACCCCAAAACATTCCCAAGGGGCTCCCCCAGACCCCAAAATGATCCCAAGCAGCTCCCCTAGACCCTATAACTCTCCCAAGGTGCTTCTCCTGACACCAAAACATTTCCAAAAGGACTCTCCCAGACCCCAAAATGGTCCCAAGGGACTCCCCAAACCCCCCAAAATGGTCCCAAGGGACTCCCCAAAGATCCCAGAATGGTCTCAGGGGATTCATCCAGACCCAAAGATGTTCTCAAGATGCTCTCCCAGACCCCATAATGTTCCTAAAAGGCTCTCCCAGACCCCAAAATGTTCCCAAGAGGCTCCCCAAGATCCCAAAATGCCCCAAAAGGCTCCTCCCGACCACAAAACATTCCCAAGGTGCTCTCCCAGACCCCAAAATGGTCCCAAAGGACTCCTTAAAGCCCCCAAAATGGTCCCAAGGGACTCCCCAAGGCCCCAAAATGGTCCCAAGGGATTCACCCAGACCCCAAAATGTTCCTAGGATGCTCCCCCTGATCCCAAAACGTTCCCAAGGGGCTCCCCAAGACCCCAAAATGTTACCAAGATGCTCTCCTAGAGCCCACAACGCTCCTAAAAGGCTCTCCCAGACCCCAAAATGCTCCCAAGGGACTCCTCAAAGACCCCAAAATTATCCCAAGCAGCTTCCCTGGATCCTATAACTCTCCCAAGATCCTCCCCCAACCCCAAAACGTTCCCAAAAGCCTCACCCAGGTCGGTGTCCCCGCTCTCGATGGCTTTGCCCAGGGCCAGTTTGCTCCGTTTCATCTTCAGCAGCAGCGGCACCTGCTCCCCGCTCCGGGGCTCGTACTCCAGCAGCTGCCCGGGGGACAGCGGCGTCACCTGGGGGTGGCAGTGCCAGCCCCTGTCCCCTCCCCGGGCCACCAGCCCACCTTGATGGCCAGGGGACACTGGTGTCACCTGGGGGTGGCAGCGCCAGCCCCTGTCCCCTCCCCAGGCCACCAGCCCACCTTGATGGCCAGGGGACACTGGTGTCACCCGGGGGTGGCAGTGCCAGCCCCTGTCCCCTCCCCGGGCCACCAGCCCACCTTGATGCCCAGGGGACACTGGTGTCACCCGGGGGTGGCAGCGCCAGCCCCTGTCCCCTCCCCGGGCCACCAGCCCACCTTGATGGCCAGGGGACACTGGTGTCACCCGGGGGTGGCAGTGCCAGCCCCTGTCCCCTCCCCGGGCCACCAGCCCACCTTGATGGCCAGCTCGGCGCGGCCGCAGTCGTAGGCGCGCGTGGCGATGTCCGAGTAGGAGATGCCCGCAGTGTCCCCGAGCTTCTGGTTGATGGCCTGGGCCACCTCCTCGTCCGACTTGTCCTTCTGCTGCACCTGTGGGGACAGCGAGCAGCGTCCCCAGGTGTCCCCAGGGCAGGGCTGGGGGCGTCCCCGGGCGTGCCCTCACCTTGTAGCAGGCCCAGTGCGCCAGGATGCGGCTGACGCCCTGCATCTCCGGCAGGCGCAGGAACTCGCAGATGCGGATGGCCAGGGGGTACAGGCGGCGCAGGACCAGCCTGGGGACAGCCGGACAGGGACGTCAGGGGACAGGGGACACCACGGGGACATGGAGGGGTCAGGGGACATAGGGGGAAAGTGGACACCGGGGGGACAGGGGACATGGAGAGGTCAGGAGGATATGGGGGAAAAAGGGGATATGGGGAACAGGGGGACATGGAGGGGTCAGGGGACACCAGGGGGGACATGGAGGGGTCAGGGGGATATGGAGGGAAAGGGGGGATATGGGGAACAGGGGGACATGGAGGGATCAGGGGGATATGGGGGTCAGGGGACACTAGAGGGACATGGAGGGGTCAGGGGGACATGGGGGAAAGGGAACACAGGGGCACAGGGGACACCAGGGGAGTCAGGGGGACACATGAGGGGTCAGGGGGACACATGAGGGGTCAAGGGGACACACCGGGGGAACAGGGGACACCAGGGAAGTCAGGGGGACACGTGAGGGGTCAAGGGGACACATTGGGGGTCAGGGGACACTGGGGGAACAGGGGACACACGAGGGGTTGGGGGACATGGAGGGGACAGGAGGACACAGGGGGACAGGGGACATGGGGGGACATGGGGACATGGAGGGGTCAGGGGGACAGACAAGGGGTCAGGGGGCATGGAAGGGTCAGGGGACATGGGGGGACAGGGGGACACCAGGGGGGATAGAGAACATGGGGGCACAGCAGGGGGAAATGGAATGGTCAGGGGGACACGGGGGTCAGGGGACACCAGGAGGGACAGGGGACACCAGGGGGGACAGGGGACACCAGGGGGGACAGGGGACACCAGGGGGGACAGTGGGGCACACAGGGGGGTACAGGGAATTGAGGAGTTGGGTTGGGTTTGGGAGGTCCCCAGGTGCTGGGAGCTGCTCAGCCCCTGGATATGGGAATGGGATGGGGAATGTGGGATGGGGAATGAGGAATAGGGGATTTGGGATGGGGGCATTGGGATGGGGGCATTGGGATGGGGAATTTGGGATGGGGAATTTGGGATGGGGAATTTGGGATGGGGACTGTAGGATGGGGGGCACTGGGATGGGGAATGTGGGATGGGGGGGATGTAGAGGGGTCCACAAGTGCTTGGGGCTGCTCAGCCCCTGGACATGGGAACAGGATGGGAACTGTGGGATGGGGAATTTGGGAGATAAGGATTGAAAGATGGGAACCTTGGAACGGGGAATGTGGGATGGGGATTTTGGGCTATGCAATACAGGATGAGGATATCAGGATAGGGACTGTGGCACGGAGATTTTGGGATGGGGATTTTGGGCTATGCAATACAGGATGAGGATATCAGGATAGGGACTGTGGCACGGAGAATTTGGGATGGGGATTTTGGGCTATGCAATACAGGATGAGGATATCAGGATAGGGACTGTGGCACGGAGAATTTGGGAAGGGAAGCCCAGGAAGGCTCAGGATGCTCCGGGGGCCGTGGGGCTCTCACCTGTCCAGCAGCACCTCGATGGTGAGCTGCTTGTATCTGCAGGGACAGTCAAGGCACATTTGGGATCACAGCTGCCCCGGAAGGCCCTGACCCCATTCCAGGCAGTAGGATACTGGGTGAAGGTGAGCGGGATCCCAATCTGGTAGTCCCTGATGGCGTTGAGGACCCGCAGGTCCTGGCACATGCGCACGAAGCCCTCAGGCGGGAACTTATCCAGGAAACACTTCCCAAAGGAAGCTGCCTGTGGGATCGGGGGGGGGAAATCAGGGAAAATCCTTCAGCCTCATCCTCCTCCTCCTCCTCCTGCTGCTGCTGGCTCACCCTCAGCAGGGATTTCTGGGTTTCAGGCTCGTGCTCGTAGCCCGCGGCCTCGATGCACTGGCCCACGGCCTCGGGGAGCAGCTGCTGCTCGCGGATCTCCCGCAGGTACTCGTCGGCCTTCTGGCTCTCCTTCTGCGGGACGAGGGGAATGGGAACCCCTGGGACACGGATCCCTTGGGATCCCAGCCCGGGGGGGCTCTCTGGGAAGGGGAATGTACCTCGTACTCCTTCTGTGCCTCCAGCAGCAGAGCGCCCGGGGCCATGGAGGCGATGCGGAAAATCTCCTGGCTGGCCTCTGCAGGGATGGGGACACAGCGGGGATCAGGGGCTGCTCCGGCCCGAGGGGGGCACCTGGACCCACTGCCAGGACCTGGCAGCGCCCTACAGCTTCCATGGCCTCCTTCCATGATCCCTTCCAGCACCAGGATCATGGAATGGGTTGGGTGGGAAGGGATCTTAAAGGCCAACAATTCCACCCCATCCATGGGCAGGGACAGCTCCCACTGTGCCAGGGGGATCCAAGTCCATCCAACCTGGCCTTGGGCACTGCCAGGGATCCAGGGGCAGCCCCAGCAAATCTGGGAATTCCAGCCCAGCCAGGAATTCCTTGCCAAGATCCCAGCCCAATCTCCCCTTTCCCAGTGGGAGCCATTCCCTGGCTCCTGTCCCTGCAGGCCTTGTCCCCAGCCCCTCTCCAGCTCTCCTGGAGCCCTGCAGGCACTCTCAGGATTCCCTGGATTTTCCCTTCTCCAGGGGAACATTCCCAGCTCTCCCAGCCTGGTTCCAGACTGGTTTGGGTGGGAAGGGACCTTAAATCCCATCCAGCCCCACCAGGGACACCTCCCACCATCCAAGCCCCAGTGTCCAACCTGCCCTGGGACATTCCCAGGGATGGAGCATCCACAGCTCCTCTGGGAATTCCTGTGCCAGGATCCCACACCCCAGGGGCCCAGGAGGGCAGGGAACTCACCTGGGATCTCGTGCAGGAACTCGTGGGTGCTGCGGGACAGGATCCTGACCCCGTCCAGCTCGGGCACCAGGTAGGAATCCTCATCCAGGACAAAGCTGGGCTCCAGCTAAGGGTGGCCATGGACACGGCCCCGGGGCCGCCCCGGCACTGCCGGGACAGTGCGGAGAGACGGGAACATCCCACGGGATGGGGGAGGGCCTGGGAGCATCCCATGGGATGGGGGAGGGCCTGGGAACATCCCATGGGATGGGGGAGGGCCTGGGAGCATCCCATGGGATGGGGGAGGGCCTGGGAACATCCTATGGGATGGGAAAAGGACCTGGGAACATCCCATGGGATGGGAAAAGGACCTGGGAACATCCCATGGGATGGGGGAGGATCTGGGAATATTCCATGGGATGGGGGAGGATCTGGGAACATCCTATGGGATGGGAAAAGGACCTGGGAGCATCCCATGGGAATGGGGAAAGGACCTGGGAGCATCCCATGGGATGGGGAAAGGACCTGGGAACATCCCACAGGATGGGGAAAGGACCTGGGAACATCCTATAGGATGGGGGAGGATCTGGGAATATCCCATGGGATGGGAAAAGGACCTGGAAGCATCCTATGAGAAAAGGAAAGGACTTGGGAACATCCCATGGAATGGGGGAAGGACTTGGGAATATCCCACAGGACAGGGAAAGGACCTGGGAGCATCCTGTGGGATGGGGAAAGGACTTGGGAACATCCCAGGGAACAGAAAAGGATCTGGAAGTCAGAGTGGGAGTTGGGAACACCCCATGGGACAGAGAAGGACCTGGGAGCCACAGTGGGGCTGGGAGCATCCCATGGGTTGGGGAAAAGACTTGGGATCATCCTATGGGAGAGAAAAGGATCTGGGAACATCCCATGGGACAAGGGAAGGACCTGGGGACGTCCCTGGGGACAGGGGAAGGACCCGGAAGCCAGAGTGGGGCTGGGAGCATCCCATGGGAGAGAAAAGGATCTGGGAGCCAGAGTGAGGCTGGGAGCATCCCATGGGAGAGAAAGGCCCTGTGAGCACCCCGCGGGACAAGGGAAGGACCTGGGGACAGCCCTGGGGACAGAGCAGCAAGGGGCGCAGCAGTGTGGGTGCCAGAGGCGGTGGCAGCAGCCCCTGGAGTGTCCCTGTCCCCAAAGGATACCGGATGCACTCGGAGCAGTTCCCCACCACCATCAGCTGCCGCTCCCAGGCCAGCACCACGGCGCGCTGCCGGCTGCGGGGCCGCGTGCACCTGCGGGACCCCGGCCCCATCAGCCACGGCCCGGGCACCCCAAACCTGGGGCAGGGACACCC
>NC_135268.1:72900988-72943397 GCF_051311805.1 Agelaius phoeniceus
CCCCAAGGAGCCCGTTCTGCATCCCCCGAACCCCACCCAGGGCATCTCACAAGGGGCAGAAGGAGGGGAAAACGGAGAAGATGAGATTGGGGTGGGATCTTGGCAAGGAATTCCTGGCTTGAGGGTGAGGAGGGGCTGGGATGGAATTCCCAGATTTGCTGTGGCTGCTCCTGAATCCCTGGGAGTGTCCAAGGCCAGGCTGGACAGGCTTGGCGCAACCTGGGATGGTGGAAGTTGTCCCTGCCCAGGGTAGGGGTGGGATGGGACGGGCTGTGAGGTCCCTTCCCACCTGCCCCATCCCAAATCCATCCCAAACGCCATCCCAAACCCCGTTCCCTCACGTTTCCCATGCTGAAGTGCCGTTTGAACTCGCAGAACAGGTTGTAGACCAGGACGGTCCCATCCTCCTGGATGCACAGCAGGTCCTCCCCCGCCGTCCAGCCCAGGTGCACCAGGTGGCCGCTCTTCCACTGGGAATGGCACGGGAAGGGTCAGCCCCGAG
The DNA here is from genome assembly GCF_051311805.1 of Agelaius phoeniceus. Taxonomy (NCBI): domain Eukaryota; kingdom Metazoa; phylum Chordata; class Aves; order Passeriformes; family Icteridae; genus Agelaius; species Agelaius phoeniceus. Next base: position 72,901,491 of record NC_135268.1, read on the forward strand.
CCAGGGACGGCCCTCCAGGGACACACCGGGGGTGCCTGAGCTCTGACAGCTTGGGCACAGCTTGGACACCTCACCCTGAGGCCCAGCACCTCATCCAGAGGTCCAACGCCTCATCCAGAGAACTGACACCTCATCCAACACCCTACCTGGAGGTCCAACACCTCATCCAAAGTCCAACACCTCATCCCGAGGTCCAGCACCTCATCCAGAGGTCCAGCACCCCACCTGGAGGTCCAGCATCTCATCCAGAGGTCCAGCACCTCATCCAGACATCCAACACCCCACGTGTCCTGGCTCTGCAGGTCCCTGAGGTCCTGGCACTGTCCCTCCACTGCCCCATGTCCCCCTCAGCAGCAGGCAAGGGGGAAGGAGGATGTTCCTGTGGCTCCAGTCCTCATCCCACCCTCCTGTCCCATTCCTGGGCAGCAGGGAAAGGACTCTCCTGCTCCAAACCCATCCCATCCTGTCCCATCCCTCATCAGCAGAGAAAGAATTCTCCTGCTCCAAACTCCATTCCACTTTCTTCTTCCATCCCTCATCAGCAGGGAAAGGATTCTCCTGCTCCAAGCCCATCCCATCCTCCTGTCCCATCCCTGGGCAGCAAGGAAAGGATTCTCCTGCTCCAAACCCCATTCCACCTTCTTCTCTCATCCCTCATCAGCAGGGAGAGGATCCTCCTGCTCCAAACTCCATCCCATCTTCCTATCCCATCTCAGGGGAGCAGGGAGAGGATTCTCTTGCTCCAAACCCATCCCATCCTCTCCCATGCCAGGGCAGCTCCCATCCCTCTCCCCTTGCTCCCACAGCCCTGTCCCCAAGCCCAGGCTGTCCCCACTCACCGGGACACTGGCCAGGAGCAGCCCCGAGGCCGAGTAGATCTCCAGGAGCGGGCGGGCACTGGGGGTCTTGTCCCGCCGGGAATTCCTCAGTAGAGCTGGGACAAGGACAAGGACAAGGACAGGGAGGGGACAGTCCCTGAGCCAAGGATGGCACAGCCCCGGCTCGGGGAGGGGGGCTCGGGGGGCTGCACCCACCTATGGGACCCCCATATGGGGCAGCTGCCACCACACAGTCACGGAGATCCTCCCGCAGCCCCCATTCCATGGAGTAGAGCTCCAGCTTCCTGATGGGATATGGAGGGATGGATGGATGGATGGATGGATGGATGGATGGATGGATGGATGGATGGATGATGGATGGATGATGGATGGATGGATGGATGATGGATGGATGGATGATGGATGATGGATGGATGATGGATGATGGATGGATGGATGGATGGATGGATGATGGATGGATGGATGATGGATGGATGATGGATTGATGGATGGATGATGGATGATGGATGGATGATGGATGGATGGATGGATGATGGATGGATGGATGGATGGATGGATGGATGGATGGATGGATGGATGATGGATGGATGGATGGATGGATGGATGGATGGATGGATGGATGATGGATGGATGGATGGATGGATGGATGGATGATGGATGGATGGATGATGGATGATGGATGGATGATGGATGGATGATGGATGGATGGATGGGTGATGGATGGATGGATGGATGGATGATGGATGGATGATGGATGGATGGATGGATGGATGGATGATGGATGGATGGATGGATGGATGGATGGATGGATGGATGGATGGATGATGGATGGATGGATGGATGGATGGATGGACGGATGGATGGAGGGATGGATGGATGGATGGATGATGGATGGATGGATGATGGATGGATGATGGATGGATGATGGATGGATGATGGATGGATGGACATGCAAGAGTTGCAGGGATGGGAGAGCCATGGATGATGCCCACTCCTAAACCAGCCCTGAGACCCCCAACAGGCCTCAGGAGCCCCAAGATCCACAGACACCCCGGGAACACCCAGAGACCCCCAGGGATCCCCCAGACCAGCCCGAGGAACCGGGGCCACCTCAGGACCCCCTTAGCGACCCACAGGACCCCCCTCGCAGCCAACCCCACGACCACCCTGGGACTCCTCAACCATCCTGGGACCCCTCAACCATCCCGGGACCCCCTTCCCAGCCAGCCCCAAGATCCACAGGCACCACGAGACCCGTCCAAGACACCTCAAACCCCCACAGACACCCCCTGACCCCCATCTTCAGCCAGCCCCAAGACTCGTGTCCACCCAGGGACCCCCTCAACCCCCCGGGACCCCCGTCCCCGCCAGTCCCGTGGCTACCCCGGAACCCCCGAAGTAGCCCCAGAACCTCACCCCAGCCATCTCCGGGACCCCCATTCCAGCCCTGGCATCGCCCCGACCCCCCCGAGCAGCCCCGGGACCCCCGAGCACCCTCAGGCCGGTGTCGCCCCCGCCACCCCTCACCGATAGAAGGTCTCCTCGCCCAGCGGGTTCCAGTTGGCCGTGTAACAATCCATGGTGCGGCCGCGACGGGGGAACCGGGATGGGCCGAGGGAAACCGGGACCGGGACCGGGATCAGGACCCGGCGGTCCCGGCGCTTCCCTCAGCGCGCCACGCCCCGAACGTCGCGCCGTGACGCCGGGCTGGGCGCCGCCATCTTAGGTGAGGGCACGGGCAGGTGAATGGGGAGCCGCCGCCATGTTGAGTGAGGGCAACGGAAAAAGGGGAAACGCCGCCATCTTGGGTGAGGGCAGCGAGAAAGGGGAACCGCCGCCATGTTGGGTGAGGGCAGAGAAAAAGGGGAACTGCCGCCATGTTGGGTGAGCGCTGTGGGAAACGGGAACCGCCGCCATCTTGGGTGAGGGCACAGACCTTGTCCCCCCAAGTGTTCGCCTGTCGCCAAAGATTTCCCCTCTCCCCCAAAATCTCCGTTGTCCCCCAGTGTGTCCCCAGTTCCCCAAGAGGCCTCTTATCCCCAAAGGTGTCGCCCAAGATGTCTCCTTTTCCACCCAGGTGTCCCTCAAGGGATCCCTCCTCCCTCAGAGAGTTCGCTGTCCCACAGGCTGTCCCTTACCCCCAGGGGATGTCCCCCGTGCCCCAAGATGTCCCTTGTCACACACACTGTTCCCACAGGTCTCTCTTTATTTCCTGCTGCTGGAAACCCAGGAAGGGCCGCAGAGGTGCCCCCTGTGCCAAGGGTGGGGATCAGGGGTGCCATGGCGGTGCTTCACGTGCCAGGGGTGGAGTGCTGTGGTGGAGTCCTGGAGCTGGGGTGCCAGGGCAGTGCCACACGTCCCGGTGTCACGGTGCCAGGGCAGTGCCAGGCTGGTGTGCCACGGTGGTGCACTGTCTCCCGTGCCAGTGCTGCTGTGCCAGGATTGGGGGCGGAGTGCTGGGGTGCTGTCCCAGGGCTGGGTTTGGGGTGCCAGAGCGGTGCCAGGGTTCACGGGCAGCGGCGGTGCCAGGGTTCGGGTGCCACGGCAGCGTCACGCGTGCCACGGCAACACCTCATGTCCCGGGCTCATGGTGCCGTGCCAGGGCTGGAGCTGGGGCGCCACGGCAGTGCCAGGTTTGGGGTGCCATGCCACCGGGGCCGCGCCACCCGGGCCCTACTTATTTCCATCGCCCAGCTCACAGCGGTAGTGAAAGATCTGGAAGTTCAGCAAGGTGCCCAGCAGCGAGGGGTACGAGGTGCCCACCCTGCGGAAGCCCTGCCCCTCGTAGAGCCGCTGCGCCGCCACCTGCACCATGGAGGTGCTAAGCACCACGGCACCGTACCCGCGGGCGCGGGCGAACGCCAGCACCTCCCGGCACAGCGCCCGCGCCAGCCCGCGGCCCCGGTGCTCCCGGCTCACCGACATCCTCTTGAGCTCCAGCTCGCCGCGGCCCGCGGGCACCGCCGCCACCATGCCCGCCACGGCTCCGTCCTCCTCAACCACCCAGAAGCGGCAGTCGGGCGGGCGCTGGTACACGCCGGGCACGTCGCACAGGTCGGTGCCCAGCGCCTCGCGCACGTACTCGGCGCTGAGCGAGCGCACCAGCACCCAGAGCAGCACCAGCGCCAGCGCCACCGCGCCCAGCCCCAGCACCCAGGAGCCCGCGGCCGCCCGCGCCGCCACGAAGACGGCCAGGAGTGCCAGGCGCACCCGCGCCGCCCGCAGAACGTGCCGGAAGCCGGCCGGGGCGTGCTCCAGGATGCCGCGGGCAAACAGGGCCCGCACGGCCTCGTAGTCCTGCTCCTGGTACTGCCGGATGCGGAACAACGCCATGGGGGCACCTGCGGGGGCACGGAGAGGGGTTGGGGGGTGCTGCAGGGGGAGGTGGATCTTGGGGGAGTACGAGGGGTCAGGGACAGACAGAGTGACCTGAGACTCGTCCCTGGGGTGGCACAAGGGGTCAGGGCAGTGCCCACCCTCATAGGGACCCCCAGGGTGCCCCCAGACCCATCTCTGGCTATGGCACAAAGGGTCAGGGCAGTGCCATGGATGGAGACCGCCCAGGATACCCCCAGATCCCGTTTTTGGGATGGCACACAGGGGGCAGGGCAGTGCCCACCCTCACAGGGACCCCCCAGGATATCCCCAAACACATCCCTGGGGAGGCACAAGGGCAGTGCCCACCTTCACAGGGACCCCCGGGGTGCCCTCAGACCCATCCCTGGAGTGGCATAAGGGGTCAGGGCAGTGCCATGGATGGGGGACCCCCAGACCCACCCCTGAGATGGCACAAAGAATCAGGGCAGTGCCAACCTTCACAGGGACCCCCAGGATATCCCCAAAGACATCCTTGGGATGGCACAGGGGGGTCAGGGCACTGCCCACCCTCACAGGGACCCTCGGTGTCCCCCCAGACCCATCCCTGGCATGGCACAGGGGGGTCAGGGCAGTGCCAGTGCTGCTCCCACCCGGGGGTGCCCCAAAAACAAGGGGAAAAGTGTGGGGTCCCTTCCCCGCCGCCCTTGCTGGGCTCTCAGGTGTTCATCCCTCACCCCAGCTGGGCAGGGGCTTTACCTGGCACACCCGGGGCACTGGGGATGGGGACACAGGGGAAGGAAGAGCTGCGGGATCTGGGGGTGCCGCGCCCTCCCCGGGACCCCGGCACTCACCGGGAGACGCGGCACGACCCACCCCGGGCAAAGGTGAGCAGAGCGTGGGCACCGAGCTGTGCCCGTGACAGAGCGGGGCAAAGGGGCAAAGGGCCCGGGGGGGCACGGGGACAGCAGGGACAGGAGGGGACAGGAGGGGACAGGAAGGGACAGGAGGGACAGGAAGGGACAGGAGGGACAGGAAGGGACAGGAGGGACAGGAGGGGGCACGGGGACGGGAGGGACAGGAGGGGACAGCGGACAGGGGAGGGGGCACGGGGACGGGGCGGGCACGGGGACAGCAGGGACAGGAGGGGACAGGAAGGGACAGGGGAGGTGACAGGGGACAGGAGTGGGACGCGGGCACAGCCCCCCCGCGGGTTTGGGGGGACAGACCCATGCTGGGCACAGCAACGGGGTCCCCAAAGTGCCCCAAACCCTTCGCTCTGGGGGTGCCCGGCCCCAAACCCCCCCCCCCAAAATCCCTCCCGGCCGCCCTCCCCCCCCACCTGCTGCTCCCGGCGCTGTCGCTCCTCAAACCGGGACCGGCGGCTCCTCGGGGACAAGCGGGGGGTTCCTCACGGCCCGAGGGGGGCTCGGTCACCCCCTGAGCACCCCCAGGGGCTTTTTTTGGTTGGGGGGATCGTTGTTTGCCGCACCCCCAGCCCGGCCTGTGCCTGCGAGATGCCGGATGCGTTCAGCCCATCGTTCTGCGGCGCTCAGGGTGGGGGCTCCGGCAGGTTTTGGGGGGCTCCGGGGGCAGCACGATGGGGGGGGGAGGGGGGACACCCCCGGTTTGGGCCGTGCCGAGGCCGGCGGAGGCTCCGGTGGCGCGGCGAGCGCAGGCGCCGAGCGGGAAGCGCTGCCCCTGCCGATGATGCCATAAAGAGATCCCGGAAGGTTATGGGGTCACGGGGGGGGATTTGGGGGAGCGCAGGGAACGGGGGGCCCGGGCAGTGGCGGGGGGACACTACACGGGACCCCTGTCACCCCCAAATCCCGGCGATGGGGCAGCAATGGATGGCTACGGGGGAGTGCGGCGGGGGTGCAGAGGGGGTGTCCCCACTGTAGGGACCCCCCCAGCCCTGCCCAGGGTCACCCCAGGGTCACCCCAGAGGGTTTGGGGGATCCTCATGGTGATGCTCGACCCCCAGCCCCGTGCTGGAGCCTCCCCGGGGGTGTCATGGGGACCCCCAGGAGCGGCTCAGCCCAGCCCCTCATTTGGAGAGGGGGACATGGTGGCATCAGAGCCCAGCAGGGCACAGCCCCCCACCCTGCAGGACCACAAGGGGGTTCAGGGGGGGTCACCCCAACCCCTTTTTTGTACCCTACAACCCCCCAGTGCCCCTCCGGTTTCCCGTGGGACTCGGGGTGCCCCATGCCGCTGCCCCCCATCTCCTGGGGCTCAGGGGGTGCTGGCTCTGATGGTGCTGCCCGATCCCCCCGCCATGACCCCATGGCCCCCCCAGACCCTCTCTCGCTGTCCCCAAAGCCCCAACACCCCCCAGTGCCCCCCGGACCGTCCCAGCGCACCCATGGTCCGGCACTTCCCGCAGCCCCCAGCCTGGCCATTGTCCCCAGGGTCCCCAGAACTGCGCAGACCCCCCCGGGTCCCTCATGGCCCAGCAGCCCCAGAGCAGCGCCAGCGCTCTCGGGCCAGCCCCGCTGCAGGTCCCCATTGTCGCCGCTGTCCAAGAACCTCCCCGGTGTCCCCCCATTGTCACCGAGCCCCCTCCGCGTCCCCCCAGCCCCGCCCCCGCGCCGCCGATGAATCTCGCATCCTATTGGCCCCCGCCGCCGCCAGCAGCCAATAGGCGCCCAGAGATGAGAGGAGGGGCGGGACAAGCGTTCACGCGCGCATCGGGGGCGGGGCCAGGCGACCCAATGGGGAAAGGGGTCGGGGCCGTGCAGGAGCACTCGGCAACAGGAAAGGGGCGTGGACTGGTGGGCGTGGCTTGTGGTTATTGACTACTTATGCCACGGACAGGGGCGTGTCCTAATGGAGGCGCGGCTCGATGCGGAATTTCTATTGGTCAGCAGCGAACGGGCGGGGCTTTACCGCGGCGGCGCTATTTACGCGCAAGGAATGGGCGTGGCCTGCTTAGGGGCGTGGCCTCGCTGAATTCCCACGGTGGGGTTCGGGGCAGGATCGAGCCCCGGTCCCGGTCCCGGTCCCGTTCCCTTTCCCTTTTCCGGTCCCAGTTCTATTCCCGGTCCTGATCCTGTTCCCGGTCCCGTTCCCGTTCCTGATCCCGTTCCCTTTCCTGTTCCCGGTCCCGTTCCCATTCCTGTTCCCGTTCCCTTTCCTGTTCCCGGTCCCGTTCCCTCCGCCGCTCCAGCCCCGCAGACTCGCAGCCGCAGCGCACCCAAACTTTACTGGATCCGTCCCGCCCGTTCCTCCCGCGCCCCCCGGCCGAGCCCGCGGCCCCGGGGCCGCCCCGGTCACTGCCCGCGGCCGTGGGCGCGCAGGCGGCGGAGGCGCAGCCGCTGCAGCCGCAGCGCCGGGTCCGGGCCCGGCCGGGTCCTCCCGGGCCGGTGGCGGCCCCGCGCCCGCTCCAGGCGGAAGCTGCACGGGGTGGGAACGTTCTCGAAGTAGACCCGGCACGGCTGCGTGGCCGCCTCGTAGCCCTCGGCCCGCGCCGTCACCTCGTACTCGCCCGGGTTCAGCAGGCGCCAGTAATCCCCGTCCGAGGCTGCGGGGGTGGCTGTCACTCTCCTGTCCCCACCCCTGCCCTCATCCCCAGCCTCAATCCCGTTTTTGTCCCATCCCCATCCCTATTCCCACCCCCAATCCCATTCCTGTCCTCGTCCCCAGCCCCAGTCCCGTTCTTGTCCCATCCATATTCCTTCTCCCACCCCCAGTCCCATTCCTGTCCCGATCCCATCCCCATTCCCAGCCTAATCTCGCTTCTGTTGCCATCTGCAATCCCCAGTCCCGTTCCCCTTCCATCCCTGTCCCCAGCCCCATCCCATTCCTGTCCCCATCCCCTTTCCCAGCCCTATTTCCATCCCCATCTGCAATTCCCAATCCCACCCCCAAATCCCATCTCATTCCTTTCCCTGTCCCAGCCCCGTCCCATTCACGTCCCCAATGCCATCCATCCCTGTCCCCTCCCTATTCCCAACCTCACCCCATTACTCTCCCCATCCCAATCCCATTCCTGTCCCCATCCGACCCCCTTTCCCAGTCCCATCCTATTTCCATCCCCATCTGCAATTCCCGATCCCAAATCCCATCTCGTTCCTTTCCCTGTCCCTGTCCCCGTTCCCATCCCGTCACTGTCCCTATCCCGCCTTCATTCCCAGCCTGATCCCGATCCCGTTCCCACCCCAAACCCCGCCCCTCCCCGTCCCGGTGTCCCGGTACCGGTGCGGACGTCATGGTTGATGCCATCCACGGAGATGATGGCGTTGGGGATGCCCTGCTCGGTGTCACTGTCCCGGACCACGCCCTTGATGCCCCGGTGCACCTGCAGGGCGTGGCACAGGTGTGTCCCCCCCTCCCGGTGCCACCTCAGCATTTGGGGACAGCCACGTCCTGCTGCCATCCTGCTGAGCCCCCCTGAACCCTGCCGTGCCCATGGCCACCCTGCAATGTCCCCAGCGTGTCCCCTCCATCCCTAAAGCCTTACAGAGACCCCTGGGGGTTCCCTGGCCCTGCCCTGTCCGTGTCCCAGTGTCCCCACTGTCCCAGCAATCCCCAGAGCCCACCCAGAGCCCCCATTGTCCCAGAAACCCCCAAATCCCACCCAGTGTCCCCAAATCCCACCCAGTGTCCCCATTGTCCCCAAATCCCACCCAGTGTCCCCAAATCCCACCCAGTGTCCCCATTGTCCCCAGATCCCACCCATTGTCCCCAGACCCCACCCAGAGCCCCCATTGTCCCAGAAAGCCCCAGATCCCACCCAGTGTCCCCCTTGTCCTAGCATCTCCAGACCCCACCCAGTATCCCCATGATCCCAGAACCACCTGGGTCTCCTCAGTATCCCCATGTCCCAAACCCCCCAAATTCCCAATTTTGGACCCCCCTTCCCCATATCCCCATGATCCCAGAACCCCCAGACCCCCCCAGTGTCCTCATGTCCCAAAGCCCCCCCAAATCCCCCACCCCGAACCCCCCCTCCCCAGTGTCCCCATGGTCCCAGGACCCCAGACCCCCTCAGTGTCCCCATGACCCAAACCCCCCCAGACCCCCACTCTAGATCCCCCCTTCCCCATATCCCCAGAGTTCCAGCACCCCCAGACCCCCTCAGTGTCCCCATGTCCCAAATCCCCCCAAATCCCCCATCCCAAACCCCCCTTCCCCAGTGTCCCCATGGTCCCAGCACCCCCAGACCCCTCCAGTGTCCCCATGTCCCAAATCCCCCCCAATCCCCCACCCCGAACCCCCCTTCCCCAGCCTCCCCCTGGTCCCAGCACCCCCATTTCCCCCAGTCCCCCCGTTCCCATCCCACCCCATCCCCTCCTCACAGACAGACCCGGGGTGGCTCCTGCCACCCTCGAGCCGTGTCCCCAAGCCCCGGTGCCACCCCCGGTGCCACCCCCGGTGCCCCACCTGCTCCATGAAGAGCAGCAGGGACTCGCGGTTGTTCTCCCACTCGGCGGGCAGCTCGGAGGCGTGCGGGAATTTGTCGCAGGAGAGCTCCACGGTGATCTCGAAGCAGTTGGTGTGCAGGTAGCTGAAGTCGTTCATGCCTGCGGGGCACAGCGCGGGTGGCAGCAGGGGACAAAGGGACAGGGAAATCCCGGGAATTCTCTGGATACTGAGAATTTCCGACTTTCTGTGCTGGCAGGCACTGAGCCCCAGGTGAACGCTGCATTTAGCCCGGAGAAAGCTTCCAAAATTAAATAATAGAACTAAAATGATGAATGTGCAGTTGGATTAGAAATGTGTAATATCACATGGTGGAAAATTCACAATTAAAGCTTTTAGAACATAATAATTTATAGAAAACAAAATAGAAGTTTTAGGGCAGAGGCTGGTCCTTCATCACCTTCTTCTCCATGGGTTTGGGTGGTTTTGTGTAAGTGGATAAAAAATTCCACATTGCAAGTCACAGGTAATTAATTTAATTAATAACTAAATTAATTATTTCAAAATCAAAATAATTTAGGTGTCATTTCTTAATTGGACAGTTTATCCTTAAAAGGCCTTGTAGAGAGAGAGAGGTGGGGCTCCATTTTTAGCTTGTTGGAGTAAATTACTATAAAATTCACAGTTTGTGAGAGTGTAATGTAGATAAGAACTGATAAATATCTGAGCCCAAATGAGAAATACCATCCAAAGAAACAAAAAACCAAAAAAGAAACAAAAAATCCACGTGTCCCTGCTCACTGCCACTATCTCAGAGTGTCCCTGCTCAATGCCACCATCTAAAAGTGTCCCTGCTCACCGCCACCCACCATGTGCCACCTGAGCTCAGTGTCCCTGCTCACAGCCACCATCTCAGAGTGTCCCTGCTCAACGCAACTGTGTGCCACCTGAGCTCAGTGTCCCTACTCACTGCCACCGTGTGCCACCTGAGCTCATGGAGTGTCCCTGCTCACTGCCACTCACTGTGTGCCACCCGAGCTCGGTGTCCCTGCTGCCACCACGTGCCACCTGAGCTGTGTCCCCACTCACTGCCAGCTACGGTGTGCCCCCAATCCCAGGGACTGTCCCCACTCACTGCCAGCCACGGTGTGCCCCCAATCCCAGGGACTGTCCCCACTCACTGCCAGCCACCGTGTGCCAGTTGGCGCCGTTGATGATGTTGCCGTAGCGCGTGAAGTCGTCGTAGTGGCAGGGGCGGCGCTCGGCGCTGGCCATGGCGGGGTTGGCGGTGGCGTAGACGGTGGCCAGCCAGCGGAAGACGCCGTCGTCGGGGGTGGGGGTCAGCTCCTGCGCCTTCCAGTAGGTGCGGCTCATGTCGAAGGGGTAGGTGACCACCAGCTCCCCGCCGTGCAGGTTGGCGCTCAGCACGAACGGGTAGCGCTGCATCCACGCGATCACCGCCCGCGTCTCCGGGGCCACCTGCGCGGTGACACCACCGTGACATGTATCCCTGTGCGGTGACACCGCTGTCACATGTATCTCTGGGGCCGCCTGTGCGGTGACAGTGGTGTCACATCTATCTCTGGGGCCGCCTGTGCGGTGACACCACCATCACATGTATCTCTGGGGCTGCCTGTGCAGTGACAGTGGTGTCACACGTATCTCTGGGGCCGCCCGTGTGGTGACACCACTGTCACATGCATCTCTGGGGCCACCTGTGCAGTGACACCGCCGCCACATCTATCTCCAAGGTCGCCCGTGTGGTGACACCATTGTCACACGCATCTCTGGAGCTGCCCGTGCAGTGACACTGCTGTCACCCATGTCTCTGGGGCCATGTGCATGGTGGCACTGCCGCCACCCACATCTCTGGGGCTGCCCACGTGGTGCCACCGCTGTCACCCGCATCTCTGGGGCCATGTGTGCAGTGACACCGTTGTCACCTGTGTCTCTGGGGCCACCTGTGCGGTGACACCACCATCACCGCTGTCTCTAGGGCCATGTGTGCGGTGACACTGCTGTCACCCGTGTCTCCAGGGCCACCCATGCAATGACATCACCGTCATCACCCACATCTCTGGGGCCATGTGTACGGTGACACTGCCATCACCCGCGTCTCTGGGGCCACCCACGCAGTGACACTGCCGTCACCCTTGCCTCCAGGGCCACCCATGCCATGACACTGCTGTCACCCGCGTCTCTGGGGCTGCCCACGCAGTGACAACACTGTCACCCATGTCTCTGGGGCCATGTGTGTGGTGACACCGCTGTCACCTGCGTCTCCAGGGCCACCCACGTGGTGACACCGCTGTCACCCGTGCCTCATGGCGATGGTGGCCATGTCCTTGTGGCTTCTGTTGTCCCCCTGGGTTGGGCGGGCTCAGCCCCCTGTGGGTGGGCAGCACCAACCCCGGGGCATTTGGGAGGGGTTTAGGGGTTTTTGAGGGGTTTTAGGGGGTTTCAGAGGACTTTGGGCCATTTTGGGATCTCACCCCGATGTGACAGGATGGGGATTTGGGGTCTCACGCTGATAGGATGGGGATTTTGGGGTTTCACCCTGATATGATAGGATGGGGATTTTGGGGTGTCACACTGATAGGATGGGGGTTTTGGGGTCTCACCCCAATGTGATAGGATGGAGGTTTTGAGGTCTCAGCATGGCGCCACCCCAGCAGGACGGGGATGTTTTGGGGTCTCACCCAATGTGACAGGATGGAGGTTTTGGGGTCTCACCACAGCACCGCCCCAGGAGGATGGGGATGTTTTGGGGTCTCACCGTGGCGTTGGCGAAGGTGTAGTACTCGGGGATGGGGATGTAGTGGTTGGGGAACTCGTGGGGCACCAGGTCGTTGTCCTCGGCGTCCCACAGCGCCGTGTTCAGGTCGGCAAAGTTGTGGTTGAGGTCGATGCCCTCGTACGTCCAGCGGCCCATGGCCCATCCCGCCAGCTCCGAGCCCTGCCGGGGCACCGCGGGCACCGCGTCAGCAGGATGGGCACCGGGATCACCGGGATGGGCACTGGGGTCACCGGGATGGGCACCAGGATCACTGGGATGGGCACCGGGATCACTGGGATGGGTGCTGGGATCACTGGGATGGGCGCTGGGACCACTGGGATGGGCACCGGGATCACTGGGATGGGCACTGGGACCACTGGGATGGGCACTGGGATCATCGGGATGGGCACCGGGATTACCGGGATGGGCACCGGGATCACCGAGATGGGCACCAGGATCACTGGGATGGGCACCGGGATCACCGGGATGGATATTGGGATCACTGGGATGGGCACTGGGATCACTGGGATGGGCACCGGGATCGCTGGGATGGGCACTCGGATCATTGGGATGGGCACTGGGATGGACACCAGGATGAGCATCAGGATCATTGGGATGGACACTGGGGTGGGCACAAGGATCACCAGTATTGGCACCGGGGTGGGCACTGGGATGGACACCATGGGCACTGGGATCACCAGGATGGGCCCTGTGGTCACCGGGATCACCAGGATGGGCACTGGGGTGGGCACTGAGATGGGCACTGGGATCACCAGGATGGGCACTAGGATGGGCACTGGGATGGACACTGTGGTCACCAGGATCCCCAGGATGGGCACTGGGATCACTGGGATGCCCTGGATGGGCACCAGGACACCGTGGTCACTGGGATGGACACCGGGATGGGCACCGTGGTCATTGGGATGGGCACTGGCATCACCAGGATGGGCACCAGGATGGGCATGGGTACGGGCACGTTATGGGCACTGTTATGGGCACCGGGATGGGCACGGGTACGGGCACTGTTATGGGCACTGTCATGGGCACTGTTACGGCACTGTTACGGCACTGTTACAGGCACTGTTATGGGCACTGTCATGGGCACTGTTACGGCACTGTTACGGCACTGTTATGGGCACTGTTACGGGCACTGTTACGGCACTGTTATGGGCACTGTTACGGGCACTGTTACGGGCACTGTTACGGCACTGTTACGGGCACTGTTATGGGCACTGTTACGGGCACTGTTATGGGCACTGTTACGGGCACTGTCATGGGCACTGTTACGGGCACTGTTACGGGCACTGTTACGACACTGTTATGGGCACAGGTACGGGCACTGCTACGGGCACTGTTACAGGCACTGTTATGGGCACTGTTATGGCACTGTTATGGGCACTGTTATGGGCACTGTTACGGGCACTGTTACGACACTGTTATGGGCACAGGTACGGGCACTGCTACGGGCACTGTTACAGGCACTGTTATGGGCACTGTTATGGCACTGTTATGGGCACTGTTATGGGCACTGTTATGGGCACTGTTACGGGCACTGTTACAGGCACTGTTACGGGCACTGTCATAGGCACTGTTACGGGCACTGTTACGGGCACTGTTATGGGCACTGTTACGGGCACTGTTACGGCACTGTTACGGCACTGTTACGGGCACTGTTACGGGCACTGTTACGGGCACTGTTATGGGCACTGTTACGGGCACTGTTACGGCACTGTTACGGCACTGTTACGGGCACTGTTACAGGCACTGTTACGGGCACTGTTACGGCACTGTTACGGGCACTGTTACGGCACTGTTATGGGCACTGTTATGGCACTGTTATGGGCACTGTTATGGGCACTGTTACGGGCACTGTTACGGCACTGTTACGGGCACTGTTACAGGCACTGTTATGGGCACTGTTACAGCACTGTTACGGGCACTGTTATGGGCACTGTTACGGGCACTGTTACGGGCACTGTTATGGCACTGTTATGGCACTGTTACGGGCACTGTTACGGGCACTGTTACGGCACTGTTACGGGCACTGTTACGGGCACTGTTATGGGCACTGTTACGGCACTGTTACGGGCACTGTTACGGGCACTGTTACGGCACTGTTACGGGCACTGTTACGGGCACTGTTACGGGCACTGTTATGGGCACTGTTACGGGCACTGTTACGGCACTGTTATGGGCACTGTTATGGGCACTGTTATGGCACTGTTACGGCAGGGGGTGGGTGCCAGCCGTACCAGCCTGTAGGCGGTCTCGTAGCCGTCGGGGTTCATGGAGGGCAGCAGGTGGATGCGCGTGCCCGTCACCAGCTGCACCACGCGGGCATCGCCCCGGCGGAACTCCCGGCACAGGAATTCCATCAGGTTCAGCAGCAGCTCCCGGCCCAGCACCTCGTTCCCGTGCATGCCGGCCACGTAGCGGAACTCCGGCTCTCCTGCGGGGCCACCGGCGCTGGCCACTGTCCCCGTGGCCCTGGCCACTGTCCCTGTGTCCCTGGTCACTGTCCCCATGGCCGTGGTCACTGTCCCCGTGGCCCTACACCACCCTGGCTGGCCCTGGTCACCCTGTCCCTGCACCACCCTGGGTGTCCCTGTCCCCATCCTGGACCAGTATAGGTGTCCCTGGTCACCCTGTCCCCATATCCCTGCACCAGTCTGGGTGTCCCTGACCCCATCCTGGACCAGTCTGGGTGTCCCTGTCCCCATACTGGACCACTCTCAGTGTCTCTGTGTCCTGATCCCCATCCCGGGTGTCCCTGTCCCTGTCCTTCACTGGTCTGGGTGTCCCAGTACATCCTGGTCCCATGCTGGGTGTCCCTGCTCTCCCTGTCCCCATCCATCTGCACCTGGGTGTCCCTGTCCTGCACAGTCTGGATGTCCCTGGTGACCCCATCTCCATCCTGAGCATCCTGCGCCAAGCTGGGTGGCCCAGTCACCCCATCCTGAGCCAGCCCTGGTGACTGTCCCCATCCCCCTGCACCAGCCCTGGTGACTGTCCCCATCCCCCTGCACCAGCCCTGGTGACAGTCCCCACCCTCCAGCACCAGCCCTGGTGACTGTCCCCATCCTCCAGTACCGGCCCTGGTGACTGTCCCCACCCTCCAGCACCAGCCCTGGTGACTGTCCCCACTCCCTGTACCTGCCCTGGTGACTGTCCCCATCCCCCTGCACCAGCCCTGGGGACAGCCCTGGTCACAGTCCCCACCCTCCTACACCAGCCCTGGTGACTGTCCCCATCCCCCTGCACCAGCCCTGGGGACTGTCCCCATCCCCCTGTACCAGCCCTGGGGACTGTCCCCATCCCCCTGCACCAGCTCTGGTGACTGTCCCCATCCCCCTGCACCAGCTCTGGTGACTGTCCCCACTCCCTACACCAGCCCTGGTGACTGTCCCCACCCTCCAGCACCAGCACTGGTGACTGTCCCCACTCCCTGTACCTGCCCTGATGACTGTCCCCACTCCCTGTACCAGCCCTGGTGACTGTCCCCATCCCCCTGCACCAGCCCTGGTGACTGTCCCCACCCTCCTACACCAGCCCTGGTGACTGTCCCCATGCCCCTGCACCAGCCAGGCCATCCCTAGTGCCCCGTCCTCATCCTGGGCACCTCCAGTCCCTCCATCCCCACCTGGGCATCCCTGGCCGCTGTCCCCACGCCCCTCGTGCCCCACCCCAGCTGTCCCCGGCTGTCCCCAGCTGTCCCCTCGGTACCCACCCACTTCGTGCTGCCCGGGGTTGTCTGAGATCTCCATCACGTAGAGGCGCAGCCCGCGGGAGCTCTGCCCGATGCTGTACACGCGGGTGATGTCGGGGCACTCCTCGCTCACCCTCTTCATCAGCTGCGGGGTGGTGGCACCGTCAGGGACACCCCGAGGTGACACAGCCCCCCTGGCCTCGCGTCACGCTGTCCCTGGGGACACGGAGCCGCCCCAGGGCTCGGGGGGAGGATGGCACCTTTCTCATCTCCTTGTAGTTGTGGTGGCGGAAATCCAGCTGCGATTCGGGCGGGGCCGGGGGGTGCCAGGCGTGGGCATCGCTGGGGTCTGCGGGGACACCGGGGGGGACACCGGGGGGACACCGGGGGGACACGGTCAGGGACAGAGAGCAGCCCGGACCGCCACTCTGGTGACAGCGCCGGTGGCGATCGCCTGCGCTGGGCGCTGCTGGGGCGGCGTGTGGGGACCAGGAGGACACCAGCTGGTCCCGAGGGGACAGGGGACAGCCGGGGACACGCACCGGGCACGGGGCAGCCCAGCACCTCGGCCCGCAGGCAGACGGTGCCGTTGGGGAACCAGCTCTGCGGGTTGATGCGCAGGAAGCGCCCCACGAGCGGCGAGGGCAGCAGGTTCAGCACCGGCGTCTCGGGGTCTTTGTTGGCCGGGAACACCTGCAGGGGACAGCAGGGGACGGCAGGGGACAGCAGGGGACAGCAGGGGATGGCAGGGGACAGCAGGGGTCAGGAGAGCTGCCCGCGGCGCTGCCCGTAACGAGGAGCAGGCATGGCCGGGGGCAGAGCCCGGGTGGGGCCGCGGGCGCAGAGCCCAAAGGCAGCAGGGATGGGCATAGGGAGCCCCAAATCTGCTCCTGCCAGGGGTCAGGGAGGGGAACCCCAAAATCCACCCCTGGCATGGAGATGCCCAAATCTGATCCTGGTACAGCCCCGACAGGGTGACCCCCAAATCCACCCCAGGCACAGGGACCCCCAAATCCACCATGGCACAAGGACCCCAAGCCCACCCTGACACAGGAACCCTAAATCCACCTTGCTCCAGGGACCCCAAAGCCATCCCTGGCACAGGGACCCCAACTTACCCTGTCCCAGGGACCCCCAAATCCATCCATGGTACAGGAACCCCCAAATCCACTCCTGGCACAGGGACCCCAAATCTACCCTGGCACAGGGACCCCCAAATCCATCCATGGTACAGGAACCCCCAAATCCACCCTCAGCACAGGGACCCCCAAATCCATCCATGGTGCAGAAACCCCCTGTACTCAGCACAGGGACCCCAAACTCACTGAGCACAGGGACCCCCCAAACCCAGCCCTGGCACAGCCCTGGCACAGGGACCCCAACCCTCCCCAGCTCCAGGCTGCCGTGCTCTCCCCCGGTGCCACGCCACACCCACGCGTGTCCCCGTGTCCCCACGGCCGTGCCAGGGGGGCTGGCAGGTGCCCAGGCGGGGACAAGCAGCCTTTGTGCTGGGGGGAAATGCTGCAGGGTGCCCGGCAGGGCCAGGCCAAGGGCAACAGAGCCCGGGCACGGAGCCAGCTGGCACGGGCAGCCCGGGATGGGCACCCCAGGATGGGGACCCCAGGATGGGCACCCCTCCCTGGTGTGGTTAACCCTCCCTGGTGTGGTTAACCCTCCTTGGTGTGGTTAACCCAGCGTGGTTAACGCCCTACCCAGTGTGGTTATCCCACTTGCCATGGTTAACCTCCATGTATATTAACCCTGGCCTAATTAACCCCCCTGACAGGGTTATCTCACCTGGTTAACCCTCAGTATAATTAACCCTGGCATAATTAACCCCCCTGGCATTGTTACCCCCCTAGCACGGTTAACTTTTGGAATGGTTAAATCACCTGGTAGAATTAACCCCAGTATAATTAACCCTGGCCTAATTAACCCCCCTAGCATAGTTATCCCACCTGGCATGGTTAACCCCACCACAACTAACCCCAGTATAATTAACCCTAGTCTAATTAACCCCATCCTGGCATCATTGCCCACCTGACACAATTAACACCCCCACCCTGGCACAATTAACCCCCCACCTTAGCATCATCAACCTCCCCACCATGCTTAACCCCCTCCCCACCATCACCTCCCAGGTGATTCCTGCCCCCCCAGCACTGTCACCTCCCCACGTCCCCACCCTGTCTGGGGATGCCACCCCGGTGCCACCCCGGTGTCACTCACCGCCTCCTCGGTGCCGTTGCGGCTGGGCAGCCACGCGTGCGAGTCGTTGCTGACCTGCACCTTGTAGGCCGTCACCCAGTCGTACCTGTGGGGCACAGGGGGGTCAGGGGGTCCCCCACGCTGTCCCCACCCCCGTCCTTGTCCCCCCTTGTCCCCTTACGTCCAGATGGAGTTGAGGCCCTGGGTGACCACGCCGGTGAAGCGCGTGAGGCGCCGCGCGTCCACCTCCAGCCACTGCTCCGTGTCCTCGCGCCCCGCGCACCAGCCACCGTCAAAGAAGTCACCGTCATAGAGCCCTGACTGTGGGGACAGGAGGGGACACGCACAGGGACACGGCCCCACCGCCCGCTGTGTCCCCGAGCCCGGGGTGGCGCTGGGGTGGTGGCACCGGGAGCCACATGGGAGGGAGGGGGCAGAGCCGGAGAGCGCCTGGGACACTCGTGGGTCATGAAGATACCACAAACTCGCCACAAAATGTCACAAACATGACATCAAGCTGCCACAAACTTTTCACAAACGTGCCATGAAGATGCCACAAACAACGAATGTGCCACACCTACTCTGCGTTTGCCATGCACTTGCCACACCCACGTGCCATGTGTTGTGTAGGTGACACCCAAACATTCGCCCAGCCTGGCACAGCCTGGCACACTCCCAGCACACCCTGGCATACTCCTGGCACACCCTGACCCACTCTTGGCCCACTCCTGACCCATCCTGGCACACTCCTGACCCATCCTGGCACACTCCTGACCCACTCCTGACGCACCCTGACCCATCCTGGCACACTCTTGGCCCACTCCTGGCACACCCTGACCCACCCGGCAGTACCTGGATGTTGAGGCGGCCGCGGTGCGCTCCCAGCCCGTGCCGCTTGTGGCTCGATGCCCGGAGCTGCTCGTCCAGCACCCGCAGGGACTCCAGCCCCAGGGGGGGACACGCTGGGGACACAGTGGGGACAGCGCTCGCACAGCGACCCCCGAACGGCCGGGGCTGTCCCCACCCTGTGTCCCCACCGAGCTGTGCCATGGGGACCGTGCCAGCCTGGGTTCAACACCCCCAGCCCCAGGTGCCCCCCAGGTGCCCCCAGGACACGGCCAGCCCCGTGTGCAGGTGACAACGCCCGGGCCACCCGCACCCAGCGCACGTACCGGGCTCCTGCGGCGCGGCCGGAGCCTCCGGCTTCTTCCTCAGCACCTTCTTCTTCACCACCTTCTTCCTCAGCACCTTCCTCCTCCTCACCGCCACCTTGCTCACCGTGGGCGCCGGGGCTGCGAGGGGACACGGGAGCAGCCTGGCACCCCCTTTTCCCCCGTGAACCCCTTTGCACGCTCCGTCCTTCACAGCCCGTCCCCTCCCGGTCCTACCTGTGCCCGCGGGCTCCCCGGGGCTGGCGGGGGTCGCGCTGTGCCGCACCGGGGGGGCCGTGCTGCCCTTCGGGGGTCCCGTCGTGGTGCTGCTCCTCGAGGGGGCGGCCGTGGTGCCCTTCGGAGGGGGCGCCCCGCTGCCTTTAGGGGGTCCCGCCGTGGTGCCTTTCCAGGGCGGCGTCTCGCTGCCTTTGGGGGGTCCCCTGGCGGTGCCCTTCGTTGGGGTCACCCCGCTGGCTTTGGGGGTGCCCCTTGTTGGGGTCACCCCGCTGGCTTTGGGGGTGCCCCTTGTTGGGGTCACCCCGCTGGCTTTGGGGGCTCCGGTCGCGGTGCCCTTCGTTGGGGTCACCCCGCTGGCTTTGGGGGCTCCGGTCGCGGTGCCCCTCGTTGGGGTCACCCCGCTGGCTTTGGGGGCTCCGGTCGCGGTGCCCCTCGTTGGGGTCACCCCGCTGGCTTTGGGGGTGCCGCTGGCCGTGCCCACCCCGGTGCCGCGGGGCCGGCCGGGCTGGGGGGGCGCGGCGCGGGCGGGGGGCGCCGGGGGGCCCAGCAGGAGCAGCAGCAGCAGCAGCAGCGGAGCGAGGGGCGACCCCGGCATGGCCGCGGCCCTGCCGGTCCCTGCCCGCTCCTGCCGGTCCCTGCCCCGCTCCTGGTCCCGGTCCCGGCCCCTCCCCGCCCTCCGCCCCCTCCCGCCCGGCCGCGACCCCCGCCCGCCTCCTGCCCGCCCCTGCCCGGGACCCCCGGCCGTGCCCTGCCCGCCCCGCCCCGTTAAACGGCCCCGTTCCGCTCTCCCAGTCACCGGACCCCTCGAACGGGGGACACCGGGTCCCGCCCGCTCACCGGCGGGCCTTGACCTGTGTCCCTGCCGCGTCCCCACCGTGTCCCCGCTGTCCCATCGCCGTGTCCCGCTGTCCCCTCACTGTATCCCCGCTGTCCCCAGCCCCCCGCAGTGTCCCCAGTGTCCCATCGTCGCTCGGGGCGTGGCCCGGGGGTCCGCGGGGGCTCCTCCCGCCGCAGCGGCGGCGGCGCCGGCCGAGCCCGGGGACCCGGGAGGTCCCGGAGCCGCCGGTGCGGGCGGAGCGGGGCCGAACCCGGCGGCTCGGGGCGGTCCCCGGCCCCTCGGGGGTGCCCCGGGTGGGACTCGGGGCGCGGGTCCGGGTCTGGGTCCTGCCTGTCCCCCCGCCCTGCGCGGGGTCTCACACGCGCTGGTTTTCCACCCCGAAAGAACTTTCCTGGCTTGACTTTCCTGGCTTGACTTTCCCTTCTTTTATTGGGATTTCCCGCGGGCGCGGAGCGGGCAGGGCTGGGGCCATCCCTGTCCCTTGTCCTCATCCCTGTGCTGTCCCTGGGGGTGTCCCAGAGCCCTGCGGGGCTGAGGAGGGAGGGGGACAGGCCCTTCTGGCTCTGTGCACTGCTCCGGGATCCTCTGGGTCCCTCACCCGGGGATGCTCCTTCGCCATGCCGGGACAGCGGGGACAGCGGGGACGGAGCATTCCGAGCCCGATTCCCAGGGCTGGACGCTGGGACGGGTTTTGTCCCGGGCTGAGGCAGCTCCTGCCTTCTGTCGAGGCTCTGGCCGTGCCTCAGGCCCCGTGACGGCTCTTTCGAGGTTTGCAGAATTCCCGGCCCCGCTCCTGGCGCCGTTCCCGGCCCCGATTCGCGCTGGCTCAGCACTTCCCGGGATGTCAGGAATTTCCTGGTGCAGCGCCCGCGGCTGCCAGAGCCCGCTCGGAGATGCCTTAAAGGCGCCGTGGCTTCTCCCGGCAGGAATCCTAGCGGGAAGCTGCTCTGGCTTCCCGCACCAGAGCGGGGTCGAAGCCACCGAGCAGTGCTGGGACAGTCCTGCCACGGGCCGTGTCACTGTCCCCGTGTCCCTGAGTCCTTCCCGCAGCCATGGTCCCAAGGAGCCTCTCCCAGGCTGTGCTCCGGTCTGGGATCTCACACAGCCTGCATGAACCTCTCACGTTCTCACGGTGCCACTTCTCCAGGTGTCTCTGGGTGCCCCCAGTGTCCTTCCGGTGTCACCCGGGGGGGACAACCCCCCCTGCACACCTTGGAGTTGTGCGCGGCCAGGGCTGCAGCTCCAGAAGGTTCCAGAAGGTTCCAGAGGGTTCCAGAGGGCCCCGTGGTTGCTGGGGTGCTGGGATGTCCCGCTGTGACACCGGAGCGGTGCCGTGCCCAGATCCCAGCGTGAGCCCAAAGGGTTCAGGTCCATTTCCAGGAGCAGCAGGTCCCGGATCCCTCTGGAGAAGCCAAATCCCAACTCCCGGCTGGCCCAGGGGCTGTGGAGGCTCCGGTCCCAGGAGGGACAGGGGATGTTGGCCATGGAGCAGGAGCAGTGGGAATTCTGCTGTCCCAGAGATCCACGGGGATCCCGGGGGTGTCCCCAAGGGATGAGCCAGGACACGGCCCATGGATACAAAGATCTGTCCTGGTGGCTGGACTTCATCACCCAGGAGATGTCCCACATGGAAGAATTCATCGACCAGGAGCTGTGCCAGGAGAAAGCCAAGGGAGACCAGGAACTGTGCCAAGGGCAAGGCAACGGATGCGAGGATCCGTCCCAATGGGAGGAACTCACCAACCAAGAGCGGTGCCACGGGGAAGCCAGTGGATCCCAAGAGCGGTGCCAAGGGGAAGCCAGTGGATCCCGAGAGCGGTGCCAAGGGGAAGCCATCGGATACAAAAGTGTGTCCCAATGGGAAGATCTGATCAACCAGGAGATGTCCCATATGGAAGAACTCTTCAACCAAGAGATGTCCCATATGGAAAACTTCATTGACCAAGAGCTGTGCCAAGGAAAAGCCAGGAGACACCAAGAATGGTGCCAAGGGAACGTCAAGGGATACAAAACTCTGCCCCAATGGGAAGACTTAATCCACCAGATGTCCCAAATAGAGGAATCCATCAACCACAGGATGCCTCACATGGAAGAATTAATCAATCATGAGATGTCCCAAATGGAAGGATCCATCAACCAGGAGATGTCTCAAATGGAGGAATCCATCAACCACAAGATGCCCCACATAGAAGAATTCACCAACAAAGAGATGTCCCAAACAGAAGGATCCATCAACCATGAGACATCCCACATGGAAGAATTCACCAACCACAAGATGTCCCAAAAGGAAGAGTCCATCAACCAAGACCCATGCCAAGGAAAAGCCAAGAGACACCAAGAACGGCACCAAGGGAAAGTCGATGGATACAAAACTCTGTCCCAATGGGAGGACTTAATCCACCAGGAGATGTCCCAGATGGAAGAATTCATCAACCACAAGATGTCCCAGATGGAAGCATTCACTGATGAAGAGACCCATGCCAAGGGGACACCCAGAGACCCCCAGAGCAGTGTCACGGGAATGCCAGGGGACACGAAACTCTGTCCCAGCGGGAAGACTTCACCAACCAAGAGATGTCCCAGTGGGAAAGACTTTCTTGACCAGGAGCTGTGCCCAGGGTCAGCCAACAGAGCAGGGGGCACATCCCCACCGCCACCATCAGTGCCGGGGTCAGCGCCCTCCAGCCCTGCCCGTCCTGACCTCCAGGGCCCTTCCCACACGGAGCCTGGCACTGATCCCACCTTCGAGAAGTTCAGCATTCCCAGGGAGTTTAATCCGAGTTTCCCCCTCTGACTCACCTGGCTGAAATCCACGGGGAGAAATGGTTCCCATGTGCTCCCCAAAAAGGCAGGGGGTGCCCGTCCACGAGCAAAGGAATTAAAGGAATTCCTGAATTCCTGCGGCTCTGTTGGCTGCTAATGAGCCCCAGGAGGGGTTCAGTGCCCCAGAGGTGTCCCCAAGTTTGGAACGTCACCATGGAACTGAGGGGGCTGGGGGCAGGTTGGGTGCAGGGCAGGGACTCATGGAATTGTTTGGGTTGGGAAAAACCCTCTGAGACCATCGAGTCCGGGCTTGCCAAGGCCACCACTGGCCGTGTCCCCAAGTGCCACATGCCCAGGGCTGGTAAATCCCCCCAGGGATGGGCCCTGCACCCCTGCCAGGGCCGGACAGCCCTTTCCAAGGAGGAATTTCCCCAATATCCAACCTGGCCCAGCCTGAGGCCGTTCCCTGGGACCAGATCCCAACTCCTGGCTCCAAGAATCCAGGGAGTTGTGCAGAGCCTGAAGGTCCCCCCAATCCCCCTTTTCTCCAGGCTGAGCCCCTTTCCCAGCTCCCTCAGCTGCTCCTGGAGCTCCAGACCCTTCCCTTGACTCTCTCCATGGATCCCCTGGATCGCCAGTGTCACCCAGAGTCACCAAACCCCAAGGAATGACCCCAAACTCGAGCCCTGGGGTAACTATACAGTAAGAACATTTATTTCCTGGAGACACCTGGAACAGTCTCTCCCACGTCGGACGATCGGAGACACAATTCCAACCCTCTCCTGCTGCTTTGGGTTTGGTCTGTTCCCAGCTCCGATTTTTTACACCGTGGATGCTCCTTCCTGCCCCCGAATGACAAAGGAAATCCGAACACACAGAACTGACTGGCCCCGAAGTGTGGTTCCTGGGAAGCTCCATCACCTGGAGCTCGGCTCCTCCCCGCCGCTTTCCTGCTGCTTGGCCATGAATTTCTGTGGAGAAGGGAGAAGAGATGGTGCTGCAGGGATATTCCGGGATTATCCCCTAAAACCTGGGCCAGGAACACCCGGGCCAGGTTTAATCAGCTCCTCCCACGGCCAAGGTGGGATTTGTCCCGTAAAAACCCCCAAATTCCGCATGGGAAGCTCCTGAGGGGAATGTGGCCAAATCTCAGGGGCCAGGATCCCCCACAATCTGGGCATGGAATAAAAATATTCCATATTCCCACTGCATTCCCAAACCCCATCACACGTGAACTCCCAGGGAATTCTCGGCACCCCTGAATCCAAGGATTTGGGGGGATATTCCCGTTTTTCTGGTGGTACCTCCATGTTCTGCCGGTGCAGGGGGGTCCTGCAGTGGTTGATCATGGAGGGTTCGTCGGCGTAGAAGAGGGAGCAAATCTGGCAGAAGAATCCGGCCTTTGGGACCAGGATGTCCAGAGCTGAGGATACACCACAGTCACCACACACAGCGCCCAGAAATATTCCAACCCCACCTTTCCTTTAGCCAAATCTGGGGGATCATCTGTGATTCCTCAGGGGGAAATTGCAGATATTTAACATTCCAAAAAAATCAGGTTTTTCACCCAAGCTGGTCCTTGCCCCACTTCAATCCACAGGTCATCTCCAGTTCCCATATACACACCATCTTCTGGGAATAAAGCAACCAATCTCGTGGAAGTTGGAGCAGTTCCTGAAGGACTGGCCCCATGGAAAAGTGACCCATGTTGGAGCAACCTATTCCTGAAGGACTGGCCCCATGGAAAAGTGACCCACCTTCCCGAAGGATTAATCACAGGGAAGAGTGACCCACACTGAAGCAGTTCCTGAAAAACTGACCCCATGGAAGTTGGAGCAGTTCCTGAAGAACTGATCCAATGGAAAAGTGATCCACGTTGGAGCAGCCTGTTCCTGAAGGATTGACCCCATGGAAGTTGGAACAATTCCTGAAGGAAAGACTCCATGGAAAAGTGACTCATGTTGGAGCAGCTCCTGAAGGACTGACCCCATGGAAGTTGGACCAGTTCCTGAAGAACTGAGCCCACAGAAATGGGAACAATTCCTGAAGGACTGACCCCATGGAACTTGGAACAATTCCTGAAGGACTGAGCCCATGGAAAAGTGACCCATGTTGGAGCAGCCTGTTCCTGAAGGATTGATTGATCCCACGGAAGAATGACCCACACTGGAGCAGTTCCTGAAGGAAAGACTCCATGGAAAAGTGACCTGTGCTGGAGCAGTTCCTGAAGAACTGACCCCATGGAAGCGGGAGCAGTTCCTGAAGGACTGATTCCATGGAAATTCAGGAAGCTCCTGAAGGACTGACCCCACAGAAGCTGGAGCAGCTCCTGAAGGATTGATCCCATGGAAAAAGGGACCCACACTAGAGCAGCTCCTGAAGGAAAGACTCCATGGAAGTGACTCATGTTGGAGCAGTTCCTGAAGGACTGACCCCATGGAAGCTGGAACAATTCCTGACCTCATGGAATTCACTACATCCCTACACCCTCATTTCACAGCCCTGGCAGCAATTCCCTCCTTTCCAGACACTGAATGTTGGGAATAAAACTCGCCAGAGGATGGGAACCCTCAGGAGACACCACACTGCACCCCACTAATAATCCATAATTCCACCTGGATTTGGAAATCTCCAGAAAAAAACTCTCCATGAGAGGCTTCTCAGTTTAACCAACTAGTTAAATGTGGATTTGGAAGAGCCAAGAAAAACCATGGATTCTGGGCCCTGCCTTTGAGGTTCTCTGTGGTGGTGAGGCACAGGAGGAGTTTTCAAACGGGCAGGACAGAATCTTCCGGCCAGGAAAACCTGGAGCATTTCAGGGGATTCCTTTGGATTTACCTTTGGGAGTGCTCTGCGTCTTGGGGACACCTGGAAAAGTTGTTTTCTTCGGCTGAGACTTTGGTTCTGCATCTTCTGATCCCAGCTGAGCTGCTGGAGACAGAAATGCATGTTGGGATGGAATCATGGAATCGTGGAGTGATGGAATGGAATCATGGAACAGAACCATGGAGCGATGGAATGGAACCATGGAATGGTTTGGCTCGGGAGGCACCTAAGAGACATGGACGGGGACACCTTCCACCAGCCCAGCTGGCTCCAAGCCTCGTCCAAGCCGGCCTTGATGTTCCTCACCTTTTGGCTTGGAGATTTCAGCCATTTCATCCTCTGGGTTTGTATCTCCTAGAATTCCCATTTCTTCTGGTCCTGCAACAGCAACAATATCTTCGTCATCTTCATCCTCGGGCGGGTTCTTCCCTGGGAAAGTGTTTTCTTCTTCCTCATCGCCGACTTCGTCGACTGTAACAAAGTTTAGTTCCTCTTTGAGGTGGTTGAAGTCGGCCAGGAAATCATCCTCATCCTCGTTAACCTCATCCAGAGTCACCAGAGGATTGTCCTCGTTGTCCTCCTGGATCTCATCCACGGTCACCAAGGCGTTGGGATCATCGGGCACCTGGGAGGCCGCGCCATCCCCGGGATTGGTTTTCCCCTCCTCGGCGGCGCTCAGCTCCGCGGGCTCGTTGAGGGGCAGCTCCTCCACCTCCCCAATCTCATCCACGGTCACCAAGGGCTCGGCCTTCAGATCCCGCTCCTCAAATTCCGCCCGGGGCCCATTCCCGTGGGAGCCCGGCTCCTCCTGCTCCGAGATCTCATCCAGCGTCAGCAGCGCCTGCGGATCCTTCACCGCTTCCGACAGCTCCTCCTCTTCCACCACCTCATCCACCACCACCAGGCCCTGGGGGTCGACGCCCGGCAGCGGCACCGGGGCGTCCTCCTCCTCCTCCCCGATCTCATCCAAGGTGACAAAGGACAGCTCACCTTCGGCTCCGCAACTCTTCCCTTTCCTCTTCTTGGGCGCCGGCTCCGAAGGGTTGGCTTTGGGGGCTTCTTTTCTCTTCCCCCTCGGGGGGTTCCGCCGCGGCATCACCGGAGACTCGGCTTCCTCCAGCACCTCGTCCACCGTGACGAACTCGTCCAGGTTAAACGGGAAGAGCTCTTCCTCCTGGGAATGGAATATTTAACTGTCATCTCCAGGAGGAACGTCCACACATGTTGGATCCAAAAAATAACCCCAAATTTAATTTGAGTGGAAAAAAAAAAAAAAAGTGGTCAGGGCTTAAATTGCAGCTTAAACCTTAAACCTGAGTTAATTTAAATTAATGACTCAGAAATTCAACATTTCTGAGTCATTAATTTAAATTAACTCAGGTTTAACCTCATCCACCGTGACGAACTCATCCAGGTTAAACGGGAAGAGCTCTTCCTCCTGGGAATGGAATATTCAACTGTCATCTCCAGGAGGAACATCCACACATGCTGGATCCAAAAAATAACCCCAAATTTAATTTGAGTGGGGAAAAAAAAGAAGTGGTCAGGGCTTAAATTGCAGCTTAAACCTTAAACCTGAGTTAATTTAAATTAATGACTCAGAAATTCAACATTTCTGAGGAATTAATTTAAATTAACTCAGGTTTAACCTCGTCCACCGTGACGAACTCGTCCAGGTTAAACGGGAAGAGCTCTTCCTCCTGGGAATGGAATATTTAACTGTCATCTCCAGCAGGATCCAAAAAATAACCCCAAATTGTATTTGAGAGTGAAAAAACAAATAAAAAAGTGGTCAGGGCTTAAACTGCAGCTTAAACCTGAGTTAACTTAAATTAATGACTCAGAAATTCAACATTTCTGAATAATTAATTTAAATTAACTCAGGTTTAGTTCAGGAAGCCAAAGTCCTTTGGAAAAATCGCAGTGGATCAATAGGGGATAAAATTCCATGGGTAAAATTCAATGGATGAAATTCGGTGGATAAAAATCAATGGATAAAATCCAGTGGGATAAAGGTCAATGGACAAAATTCAGCAGATAAAATACAACTGATAAAATTCAGTGGATAAAATTAAAGGGACAAAATTAAGTGGATAAAATCCAGCGGATAAAGTTCAAGGGACAAAATTCAACGGATGAAATTCAGTGGATGAAATTGAATGGATGAAATTCATTGGAGAAAGGCCAAAGGATAAAATTGAAGGGATAAAATTCTGTGGATGAAATTCAGTGGATAAAGTTTAAGGGACAAAATTCAACGGATAAAATTCAGTGGATGAAATTCAGTGGAGAAAGGCCAAAGGATAAAACTGAAGGGACAAAATTCAGTGGATGAAATTCAGTGGATAAAGTTCAACAGATAAAATCCAATGGATAAAATTCAGTGGATGAAATTCAATGGAAAAAAATCAATGGATGAAATTCAGTGGAGAAAGGCCAATGAATAAAATTGAAGGGACAAAATTTAGTGGATAAAATCCAGTGGATCAAGTTCAACAGATGAAATTCCTGCCAATTCGAAGTTCTGGCTCCAAAGGAACGGGTGCCCCACCCCAAATGATGCCTCTGATTTCTTCCATGGAGAATTCTGAATTTTTGTTACTTTTTCTGCCAAAATATTCCATCCTACCCTCACATTTTCATGGATATTTAACACAAACTGGGAAACTGGGATTTGGGGATGGATTTATGGGATCTGATCCCAGCTGGGGTTTCCTGGTGGCCCCAGCTCCGTGAGCCTGGAAATAGGGACTGGAGAGATCCAAAGGGAATGGATCCAAAGGGAATGGATCCAAAGGGAATGGATCCAAAGGGATTCCAGCACCCCAGAGCCCATGGGATCCATGGACACCAGAAGGAAAAAGGGCAGGAATTTGGCTATCTCATTTTGGGAAGAGGGGAAAGATTCCTGAGAGCAGGAACATCCTGGAATCCTGGAATGGTTTGGGTTGGAGAAGACCTTAAATCCCACCCAATCCCACCCCCTGGAACATCAGAAGTCCCCATTTCCATACACTCCATCCTTTCAATCCCACGGTTTTCCATCCTTACCTCCTTCTGTTTCCCAGTGCTGCCAGTGCCGCTTTTCCAAGCTGCAGCACCGCCCCCACCAGGAGCCTGCAAAATGGGACAAAAAATTCCATGAAATCCCAGGAAATCCCAATCCTCACCGAGCACAGCTTTGTTTGGACCAAAGAGCTGCTCTGGGATGTCTTCATGGCTCCAGGTGTTTGCCACCAACAGGTGACACCTGGCTCAGGAGCCCCTTTTCCATCTGTGCAGGGCTTGGAAAAGCCAATTCCACCTCCCCAGAGGACACGGGCTTTATTCCCACTTGGAGCTGCTCCAAGGAATTCAGTTTGGATTCCCTTCCAAAACAACTTCCATAGGATTTTCCAACCAGTTCCACCCTCGTGGTGCAGCTAAAAGGAACAGGCTGCCCAGCAGCTCCTCGGGCGGCCCCAGGATTTATGGAAAAGGGATGATCCCAGAAACCCAGGGTGGGAGAAGCCCAGGGAACACCTGGGCATTCCTGCCCTCCTCACCTGATTCCCACCAGGATTTTCCTTCGTGCCAGATGTTCCGCTCTCTCCCGGCTGGCTCTGCTTTGAACTTGCCCGAGATTCCAGCTGGGAATCCTTTTCCTGCTGGGATGAGCTCTTCCCACTGTCTCCCTGTGCGTCCACTCCGGAATTTCCATTCCCTTTCCACTGGCTGTTCCCAGCTCCTGGCTGAGCCGCGGTTTTGGGTGGGATTTTCTTCTCCAGCCCCGCTTTGGGGGGGATTTTCTGCTCACCAGCTCTTCCCAGGGAAGGCTCGGTGATCCTGACGGGAATTTTCTGCTTCAGGATGTCCGGGACAGACACCACTGCCTTCAAAAGCGTTTTCCCAATGCAAGATTCCTTCAGGGACGCAGCGGGATTTACCGGAGCTGCCGCGCGGTTTTCTTCAGATTTTGCAGCTCCCATCCCTTTACTTTGTGGGATTTTAACCGAACTTCCCCCGTGCATCTCACCAACAGCATTCCCAGAGTTCTCCCCACCCTTGGATGATGTTTTTCCAGGTGTTTTCTCCAGCTCTGTCCCAGCCTTGCCCCCACTCTTCCCCGGATTTTCCCCGATTTTGAGCACGGATTCCTCCGCTGTCGCCTCTCTCTCTGCTCCAGCCACATCCATTTTTTTCCCTGGAGCATCCGGAGTTTTTGGGACAGCTTTCCTCTCCGTGGACGTTTCCTGGCTGCTTTTCCCAGCCTCGGGAACGGGAGTTTTTTCCGGAGCAGGCGGCTCCGTGCTGGGCTGGGTGACACCGGGTGACACCGTGGGAGCCTCCTCCGAGCTCGGGGACATTCCAGGGACGGCTCCTGGCGTTCCCCCAGCTGCTGGGATGGCCTTGCTGGATGATTCCAGAGGCTCCACGGCGGGAGCAGAGGGTTCCTCATCCTCCTTGTGGATTTCCAGCTCCGGCTCATCCTGAGATTTGTCCGTCCCCGCTCCGGAAAGCGGCGCCGGTTTCTCCTCCGACCTCGCTCCGGGCGATTTGCTGCCAGCAGGATCCACAGGAATTCCAGGATCCGACCCCTCCACATCCATCCCTGCAGGAGATTCCCTCGCTGCTCCTCCTGCCTGCGACTCAGGGATCTCCAGTTGTCCCGCTGGAATCTCCTCCGGGACATTTGGGGTGGGAATTTGGCCTTTCCTGGCCTCTCCTGATGGATTCCCAGCTGGTTTTTGCACCGTTCCTGATCCCTCTGGAATTTTTTTCAAGCCAGAGCTAAAAGCATTTAAAAGAAACAAAAATCAAACCACGGGGAGAGAATTCCAGAAGTCTCAGAAAGCTCTGGCTGCCACCGGTGGGAGTTTTCCTGGAGCATGAGGAAATGGGATTGAGAATTCTGCGGGAAAAGGCGGCACTTGAGGTGAATAATTCACATTTTGGAGACCTCAGGTCTCAGAAAATTTCCATCCCACAGAGGGAAAATTGGGAATATCCCACCAAAAGGCAGCTCCTGGATAAGAGCATTAGAGGAGCTTTGCTCTGTCTGCAGTTCCCAATCCCCAGAGAGCAGGTCTGGATTTGGGATTGGATTTGGGTTTAAAATCCCTGTTTTCCATGGAGAACCCTCTGGGATAACACAGCCCAAGGTGCCACAGGATGGAGCTTTCCAGGGAATTCCAGAGACTTCACTTTGGGATTCTTTCCCACAGCATGAGCTTGGGAAGTGCTGGAATTAGGGATGGCTGGGCCTGGAGCACCCATTCCAGCAGAATTCCAGCACGGAATTTCTGCTCCAAAACCTGGGAAAAATCAGGATTATCCAGGAGAGCGGGATGTGGGATCCTCCAAAGGGATTTTCCCATCAATTTAACATTTCTGGCTGTGCTCAGTTTGTTTTCTACTGGGATTCATGGAAAACTCCTGGGATTCATGGAAAACTTCCCCCTGGATTCATAGAAAACACAGCCTGGGAAAGGCAGAGTCCAGGAGCTGAGTTTAATTAATTAAAGCTTCATAGAAATAATCACTAATTAACAATTAAAATTATAATTCTGGTCTTTTCTGCTCCCTATGAAATGAAATAATTTTGTGTAAAATGTGTGGAACAGGAAAAATGTCCATTTTCCAACTTTCCAGGAGCTGGGATTAATGAAAAAGTCACATTTTAATTTTAACTTTAATTTTAAATCCCACTAGTCTGGAATAAAGAAGTGGCTGTGAGGAAGAGATTCCCGTTAATTTGGGAATTAATGCTCCCAAAATTCAGCAGTTTCATGGAATGATAAGGAAAGAAACGAGATCTGGGAATACAGAGCTTTTCCATAACAGAATTCCTTAAATTTGAGAATGATCCTTACACAATTTGGGGGTTTTGACAACAAAACTCATCCAGAAATCCGAGTTGGAATCACAGGAAAAAGGGATCGAAGCCATATTTAACAAAAATTCCTAAAAATTTCTGGGAATTCAGCAGTTGGGAAAAGGCATTGCAGAGGCAGGGATAGAGGGAAGAGCTGCAGGATGGAATGAAAGCAACAGGAGGAGCCAGGACCTGAGCAGGGGAAAAAAAAACAAGGAAAAACTCCACAGAAATTGGGATTTCACGCCATTTTTCCATGATTTTTTTAATGAATCCCAAATATTTTGTCTCTGGAGGACATGGACTGGGAAGGAGGAGCAGCAGGACACAGCTGGAGGGAGGCTCAGCAATCCCTAATCGTGGATGAACATTCCAAGAGAGAAAAGAAATGGATAAAATTCCCAAAAATCCTTGCAGGCTGTACCTTCCTTTGCTCCCGTCCTCTCTCTTCACTTCCTTTTTCCCGGTTTCTGCCTGAAAAACAAAAATCCCAATCCCTGAGGGTGAAATCCCGGCCCTGAAGAAAAGATCCCAACCCTGAAAAAATCACGATCCTGAGGGAAATCCTATCCTCGAGGGAAAAAAATCCCAAACTCTGAGGAGAATTCCATCCTTGAAGGAAATCCCAAACTGTGAGGGGAAAATCCCAACCCTAAGGGAAAAAATCCCAAACCCTGAGGGAAAAATCCCAAACCCTGAGGGAAAAATCCCAAACCCTGAGGGAAAAATCCCAAACCCTGAGGGAAAAATCCCAACCCTAAGGGAAAAAATCCCAAACCCTGAGGGAAAAATCCCAAACCCTGAGGGAAAAATCCCAAACCCTGAGGGAAAAATCCCAACCCTAAGGGAAAAAATCCCAACCCTGAGGGAAAAATGCCATCCTTGAAGAAAATCCCAACCTTGAGAGGAAAATCCCAACCCCTGAGGGGAAAATCCCAATTCTGAGGGAAGAACTCCAACTCTGAGAGGGAAATCTCAATCCTGAGGGAAAATCCCAACCCTGAGGGGAAAATATCATCTTTGAAGGGAAAAATCCCAATCTCTGAGGGAAATCCCAGACCTGAAGGAAAAATCCCAACCCTGAGGAAAAGATACCATCCTTGAAGGGAAAAAACCTAAATCCTCAGGGAAAAATCCCAGCCCTGAGGGAAATCCCATCTTTGAAGGGAAAAATCCCAAACTCTGAGGGAAAAAATCCCAACCCTGAGGGAAAAAATCCCAACCCTGAGGTGGAAAATTGTGGCCCTGAGGGAAATCCCAACCTAGAGGAAAAATTCCCAACCCTGAGGGTAAAATCCTATCCTTGAGGAAAAAAATCCCAAATCCTGAGGGAAAAAGTCCCAAACCTAAGGGAAAATTCCAACCCTGAGGGAAAAAAATTCTGACTGTGAGGGAAATCCCATCCTTGAGGGAAAAAATCCCAAACCCTGAGGGAAAAATCCAAATCCTGAGGGAAGATCCTGACCCGGGGGGGGGCGCGGAAATCCCAACCCTGAGGGAAAAAAAATCTCAAACCCTGAGGGAAAATTCCAACCATGAGGGAAAATCACGGCCCTGAGGGAAATCCCAACCTAGAGGTAAAATCCCCAACCCTGAGGGTAAAATGCTATCCTTGAGGGAAAAATCCCAACCCTGAGAGGAAATCCCAATACTGAGGGAGAAATTCCAATCCTGAGGGAAAAAGTCCCAAACCTAAGGGAAAATTCCAACCCTGAGGGTAAATCCTGACCCTGAGGGAAAAACTCCAATCCTGAGGGAAAAATTCCAACCCTGAGGGAAAAAAATTCTGACTGTAAGGGAAATCCCATCCTTGAGGGAAAAAATCCCAACCCTGAGAGTAAATCCCAATCCTGAGGGAAAAATTCCAGTCCTGAGGGGAAAATTCCAATCCTGAGGGGAAAAAAATCTGACTGTGAGGGAAATCCCATCCTTGAGGGGAGAAATCCCAAACCCTGAGGGGAAATCCCAATTCTGAGGGGAAAATTCCAGTCCTGAGGAAAAAATACCATCCTTGAAGGAAAAAACCCTAAACCATAAGGAAAAATCACAATCCTGAGGGAAATCCCATCCTTGAAGGGAAAAATCCCAAACTCTGAGGGAAAAATCCCAACCCTGAGGCAGAAAATCAGGCTCTGAGGGAAAAAAATTCCAACCCTGAGAGAAAATCCTGGCACAGAGGGAAATCCCATCCTTGAGGGAGAAAATCCCAAATCCTGAGGGAAAAAGTCCCAAACCTAAGGGAAAATTCCAACCCTGAGGGAAAATCCTGACCCGGGGGGGGGGGAATCCCAACCCTGAGAGGAAATCCCAATCCTGAGGGAAAAATTCCAACCCTAAGGGAAAAAAATTGTGACTGTGAGGGAAATCCCATCCTTGAGGGGAGAAACCCCAACCCTGAGAGGAAATCCCAACCCTGAGGGCAAAATTCCAATCCTGAGGAAAAAATGCCATCCTTGAAGGAAAAAACCCTAAATCCTGAGGGAAAAATCCCAATCCTGAGGGAAATCCCATCCTTGAAGGGAAAAATCCCAAACTCTGAGGGAAAAATCCCAACCCTGAGGTGGAAAATCATGGCCCTGAGGGAAATCCCAACCTAGAGGTAAAATTCCCAAACCTGAGGGTAAAATCCTATCCATGAGGAAAAAAATCCCAAATCCTGAGGGAGAAAGTCCCAAACCTAAGGGAAAATTCCAACCCTGAGGCAGAAAATCAGGCTCTGAGGGAAAAAAATTCCAGCCCTGAGAGAAAATCCTGGCCCAGAGGGAAATCCTATCCTTGAGGGAAAAAATCCCAAATCCTGAGGGAAAAAGTCCCAAACCTGAGGGAAAATTCCAACCCTGAGGGAAAAAAATTCTGACTGTGAGGGAAATCCCATCCTTGAGGGAAAAAATCCCAAACCCTGAGGGGAAAATCCAAATCCTGAGGGAAGATCCTGACCCTGGGCGGGGGGGGGGGGGGGGAAATCCCAACCCTGAGGGAAAAAAAATCTCAAAACCTGAGGGAAAATTCCAACCCTGAGGCAGAAAATCATGACCCTGAGGGAAATCCCAACCTAGAGGTAAAATTCCCAACCCTGAGGGTAAAATCCTATCCTTGAGGGAAAAACTCCCAAACTCTGAGGGAAAAATCCCAACCCTGAGAGGAAATCCCAATCCTGAGGGAAAAATTCCAATCCTGAGGGAAAAAGTCCCAAACCTAAGGGAAAATTCCAACCCTGAGGGTAAATCCTGACCCTGAGGGAAAAACTCCAATCCTGAGGGAAAAATTCCAACCCTGAGGGAAAAAAATTCTGACTGTAAGGGAAATCCCATCCTTGAGGGAAAAAATCCCAACCCTGAGAGTAAATCCCAATCCTGAGGGAAAAATTCCAATCCTGAGGGGAAAAAATTCTGACTGTGAGGGAAATCCCATCCTTGAGGGGAGAAATCCCAAACCGTGAGGGGAAATCCCAATTCTGAGGGAAAAATTCCAGTCCTGAGGGGAAAATTCCAATCCTGAGGGGAAAAAAATCTGACTGTGAGGGAAATCCCATCCTTGAGGGGAGAAATCCCAAACCCTGAGGGGAAATCCCAATTCTGAGGGAAAAATTCCAACCCTGAGGAAAAAATACCATCCTTGAAGGAAAAAACCCTAAACCATAAGGAAAAATCACGATCCTGAGGGAAATCCCATCATTGAAGGGAAAAATCCCAAACTCTGAGGGAAAAATCCCAATCCTGAGGGAAAAAATCCCAACCCTGAGGGAAAAAATCCCAACCCTGAGGGAAAATCCCCGCACTGAGGCAGAAAATCATGGCCCTGAGGGAAATCTCAACCTAGAGGTAAAATTCCCAGTCCTGAGGGTAAAATGCTATTCTTGAGGGAAAAATCCCAATCCTGAAGGAAATCCCATCCTTGAGGGAAAAAATCCCAAACTCTGAGGGAAAAATCCCAACCCTGAGGCAAAAATCAGGCTCTGAGGGAAAAAATTCCAACCCTGAGAGAAAATCCTGGCCCAGAGGGAAATCCCATGCTTGAGGGAAAAAATCCCAAATCCTGAGGGAAAAAGTCCCAAACCTAAGGGAAAATTCCAACCCTGAGGGAAAAAAAATCTCAAACCCTGAGGGAAAATCCTGACCCTGAGGGAAAAATTCCAATCCTGAGGGGAAAATTCCAATCCTGAGGGGAAAATTCCAATCCTGAGGGAAAAAATTTCTGACTGTGAGGGAAATCCCATCCTTGAGGGAAAAAATCCCAAACCCTGAGAGGAAATCCCAACCCTGAGGGAAAAATCCCAGCCCTGAGGGGAAAATTCCAATCCTGAGGGGAAAAAATCCCAAACCCTGAGGGAAAATTCCAACCCTGAGGGGAAAAAATCCCAAACCCTGAGGGAAAATTCCAACCGTGAGGGAAAATCTTGGCCCTGAGGGGGAAAATCCCAACCCTGAAGGAAATCCCACCCTGCAGCTCTTTGCAGGAACATTCTCCCATGCCCAAAAAAAAGCCGGATGGTGGAAAATACGGAATTTTCACCTCAGGAATGTCTCCGTGGGAGGACAAGGAGCAGGTGAGTGTGTGCTCTCCTATGGAATACGGATACTGCTGCAGGAAGCTGTGCATGGAGCGCGCGGATTTGGGGCTGTCCAGGTGCAGGATGGCCTGAGGGAAAAAATTCCTGGTAATTCCTTAATTTATGGATAAAATGAGAATTCTTAAACCTGCTGGAATGCCTTGGTTTTTCCCTGCCATTTTCTAAGCATAAAAAGGGTTAAAAGTCACTTTAAAGGGCCTAATTTGGGTCTTAAATGTGGAACTAACTTGGGTTTTTTGGGATTTAAAAAATACATCCTTGGATTTTTAGGATTTAAAAAAACATTTTCAATGGATTTTGGGATTTAAAGGGCATTTTCTTTGGATTTTAAAGACTATTTCCATGGGTGTTTTCTTTTTGTTTTTGGGACTTGAAAAACATTTTCTTGGTTTTTCTGTGATTCAAAGGATATTTTCCTTGTTTTTCTTGGGATTTAAAAACATTTTCCTCAGGATTTTTTTTTCTTATTTAAAGACCATTTCCTTGTTATTTTGGGATCGAAAACATAAAGAATCCCACAAAAACCTCAGCAATTCTGCCATTCCCATTCTTTCCAATTCCCAAAAACTCCCAACCCCCTCACCCCCAAGCCCCCAAAATTCCCCCAAAAATTCAAAAATATCCCCCAGATCCACCAAAAACTCCCCCCCAAAAAAATCCCCCCAAACTTAAAAAAAATCCCCTAAAAATCACAAGAAATCCTCAAAAAAATCAACAACAACAACAAAATCCCCCAACATTTCCACAAAAATGCCCCAAAATTAAAAAATAATTCTGAAATAATCCCCCAAAATTCCCAAATAAATCTACCAAAATTCTCCCAAAAATTCCCAAAAGATCTCCAAAAATCCCCCAAAAATCCCAAAGGAAAAGAGAAAAGGGAGGAAGGGGCAGAAAAGGAGGGGAAAAGGGAAAGAAGGAAGGGGAAAAGAAGGAAATGGGGGAAAGGGGAAAAAGGGAAGGGGAAAAGGGGGAATAAAGTGGGAAAGAGGAAACAGGGGCAAAAAGGAGAAAAATTGAAAGGATGGGGAAAGGAAGGGGGAAAAGGAAAAAAAAAATCCTCCAAAATCCCTAAAAATTTCCCTAAAATTCCCAATAAATTAAAGGAAAAACAACAAAAAATGTCCTAGAAATCTCCAAAAATTCTGGAAAATTCCCCAAAAAAATTCCTCAAACCATTTTACCCCGTTTTTTCCCCTCCAAGCCCCATTTTGTTTATGGTCCTTGGGGCCGAACCCAGTGGTGGTTGCTGAGCACAGTTCAGTGCTCCACCTTGCCAAGCACAACCCAGCTCCAATTCCTGGAACCTCTCTGCCAAAAATCCCCCATAATTTCCCAAAAAACCCCAAAATTTCCCCCATTTTTTCCCCTCCAAGCCCTGATTTCCCCAGTTCCTGGGGCTGTACCCGGTGGTGGTTGCTGAGCACAGTGCAGTGCTCCACCTTACCCAGCACAACCCAGCTCCAGTTCCTGGAACCCCTCTGCCAAAAATCCCCCAAAATTTCCCAAAAATCCCTGAAATTTCCCCCATTTTTTCCCCTGCCAGCCCCTGCTTTACCCGGTGGCGGTTGCTGAGCACAGCGCAGTGCTCCACCTTGCCAAGCACACCCTGGCACAACCCAGCTCCAATTCCTGGAACCCCTGTGCCAAAAATCCCCCAAAATTTCCCAAAAAACCCCAAAATTTCCCCCATTTTTTTCCCCTGCAAGTCCTGATTTCTCCAGTTCCTGGGGCCGTACCCAGTGCCGGTTGCTGAGAACAGCACAGTGCTCCACCTTGCACAAACCCCAGCACAAAACAGCCCCAATTCCTGGAACCCCTCTGCCAAAAATCCCCCAAAATTTTGCCAAAAAACCCCATTTTCCCCCATTTTCCCCCTGCCAGCCCTGCTGTAGCTGGTGGTGGTTGCTGAGCACAGCGCAGTGCTCCACCTTACCCAGCACAAACCAGCTCCAATTCCTGGAACCCCTCTGCCAAAAATCCCCCAAAATTTCCCTAAAAATACCCATTTTCCCCCATTTTTTCCCCTCCAAGCCCTGATTTCTCTGGTCCTTGGGGCCGTACCCAGTGGCGGTTGCTGAGCACGGCACAGTGCTCCACCTTGCACAACCCAGCACTGGCCCCAATTCCTGGAACCCCTGTGCCAAAAATCCCCCAAAATTTCCAAAAAACCCCCCATTTTTGCCCATTTGTGCCCATGTTTTGCCCATTTTGGGCCATGTTTTGCCCGTGTTTTGCCCTGCTGTACCCGGTGGTGGTTGCTGAGCACGGCGCAGTGCTCCACCTTACCAAGCACAACCCAGCTCCAATTCCTGGAACGCCTGTGCCAAAAAATCCCCCAATATCTCCCCAAAAACCCCCATTTTTGCCCATTTTGGGCCATGTTTTGCCCGTGTTTTGCCCTGCTGTACCCGGTGGCGGTTGCTGAGCACGGTGCAGTGCTCCACCTTGCCAAGCACACCCTGGCACAAACCAGCTCCAATTCCTGGAACCCCTGTGCCAAAAATCCCCCAAAATTTCCCCAAAAAAAACCCCATGTTTTGCCCATGTGTTTTACCCGTGTTTTGCCCCTGTTTTCCCCCGTGTTTGCCCCGTGCCGTACCCGGCGGCGGTTGCTGAGCACAGCGCAGTGCTCCACCTTGCACAACCCAGCACTGGTCCCAATTCCTGGAACCCCTGTGCCAAAAAACCCCTAAAATCTCCCCAAAACCTCCATGTTTTGCCCATTTTGGCCTGTGTTTTGCCCATTTTCCCCCGTGTTTTGCCCCATGCCGTACCCGGTGGCAGTTGCTGAGCACAGTGCAGTGCTCCACCTTGCCAAGCACAACCCAGCTCCAATTCCTGGAACCCCCGTGCCAAAAATCCCCCAAAATCTCCCAAAACCCCCATGTTTTGCCCATTTTTGCCCGTGTTTTGCCCGTGTTTTGCCCGTGTTTTGCCCGTGTTTTGCCCATGTGTTTTGCCCGTGTTTTGCCGTGTTTCCCCCCGTGTTTGCCCCTGTGCCGTACCCGGTGGCGGTTGCTGAGCACAGCGCAGTGCTCCACCTTGCACAACCCAGCACTGGCCCCAATTCCTGGAACCCCCTGTGCCAAAAATCCCCTAAAATCTCCCCAAAACCCCCCATGTTTTGCCCGTGTTTTGCCCGTGTTTTGCCCGTGTTTTGCCCGTGTTTGCCCGTGTTTTGCCCGTATTTTGCCCGTGTTTTGCCCGTGTTTTGCCCGTGTTTTGCCCATGTTTTGCCCGTGTTTTGCCCATTTTTGCCCATGTTTTGCCCGTGTTTTGCCCGTGTTTTGCCCGTGTTTTGCCGTGTTTTGCCCGTGTTTTGCCCGTGTTTTGCCCGTGTTTTGCCCGTGTTTTACCCATGTTTTGCCCGTGTTTTGCCATGTTTTCCCCGTGCCGTACCCGGTGGCGGTTGCTGAGCACGGCGCAGTGCTCCACCTTGCACAACCCAGCACTGGCCCCAATTCCTGGAACCCCTGTGCCAAAAATCCCCCAAAATCTCCCCAAACCCCCATGTTTTTGCCCATGTTTTGCCCATTTTTGCCATGTTTTGCCCATTTTGGCCCATGTTTTGCCCGTGTTTTCCCCATATTTTGCCCGTGTTTTGCCCGTGTTTTGCCCGTGTGTTGCCCGTGTTTTGCCTGTGTTTTGCCCATATTTTGCCCATGTTTTGCCCGTATTTTGCCCATATTTTGCCCGTTTTGCCGTGTTTTGCCCGTGTTTTGCCCGTGTTTTGCCCATGTTTTGCCCATGTTTTGCCCGTGTTTTGCCCGTGTTTGCCCATGTTTTCCCCCGTGTTTCCCCGTGCCGTACCCGGCGGCGGTTGCTGAGCACGGCGTAGTGCTCCACCTTGCCAAGGACAACCCAGCTCCAATTCCTGGAACCCCTCTGCCACAAATCCCCCAAAATCTCCCCAAAAAACCCATTTTTGCTCCATGTTTTCCCCGTGCCGTACCCGGCGGCGGTTGCTGAGCACGGCGTAGTGCTCCACCTTGCACAACCCAGCACTGGCCCCAATTCCTGGAACCCCTGTGCCAAAAATGCCCCAAAATCTCCCCAAAACCCCATGTTTTGCCCATGTTTTCCCCCCGTGTTTGCCCGTGCCGTACCCGGCGGCGGTTGCTGAGCCGGCGTAGTGCTCCACCTTGCCGAAGCGCAGCCCCGCGCACACCAGCTCCAGCTCCCGGTAGCCTGGGCTGGGAGGTTCCCCAGGTGCACCAGGTGAGAGCGCAGAGAGGCAGCGTCCACCTGAGGGGAGAACAGCAGGGGGGGTAATGGGGGAACGGGGGGGGGAAAATGGGGAAAAAGTGGGGGGAAAAGCAGAAAAAAGGGGTAAAAGGAAAAAAGGGAGAAAAGGGGGGAAAGGGGGGAATAAGTGGGGGGAAAAAAGGGGAAAAGGGAGAAAAGGGGAGAAAAGGGGAGAAAAGGGGAAAAAAGGGGGAAAAGGGGGGAAAGGGGGGAAAAAGGGGGAAAAGGAAGGAGAAAAGGGGAGAAAAGGGAGAAAAGGGGAAAGGGGGAAAGGGGGAGAAAAGGGGGAAATAAGTGGAGGGAAAAGGGGAAAAGGGAGAAAAGGGGAGAAAAGGGGGAAAAAGGAGGGGGAAGGGGGAAAAGGGGAAGAAAAGGGGAAAAAGTGGGGGAAAAGCGGAAAAAAGGGGTAAAAGGAAGAAAGGGAGAAAGGGGGGAAAGGGGGAAAAAGGGGAAAAGGGGAGAAAAGGGGGATAAAAAGGGGTGAAAGGGAGGAAAAAGAGGGGAAAAGGGGAAGAAAGGGGGAGAAAGGGGGAGAAAGGGGAAAAAAGGGGAGAAAAGGGGAGAAAAGGGGAAAAGGGGAGAAAAGGGGAGAAAAGGGGAGAAAAGGGGAGAAAAGGGGAGAAAAGGGGAGAAAAGGGGAAAAGGAGGGAAAAAGGAGGGAAAGGGGGGAGGGAAAAGGGGGAAAAAGGGGAAAAAAGGGAGAAAGGGGGATAAAAAGGGGTGAAAGGGAGGAAAAAGGGGGAAAGGGGAAGAAAGGGGAAGAAAGGGGAAAAAGGGGGAAAAAGGGGAAAAAGGGGAAAAGGGGAAAAAGGGGAAAAGGGGGGAAAAAGGGGAAAAAAGGGGAAAAAAGGGGGAAAAAGGGGGGAAAAGGGGGGAAAAGGGGGGAAAAAGGGGGAAAAGGGGGAAAAGGGGGAAAAGGGGGAAAGGGGGAAAAAGGGGGGAAAAAGGGGGAAAAAGGGGGAAAAAGGGGGAAAAGGGGAAAAAAGGGGAAAAAGGGGGAAAAGGGGGAAAAAGGGAAAAAAGGGGAAAAAGGGGGAAAAGGGGGGAAAAGGGGGGAAAGGGGGGAAAAGGGGGGAAAAGGGGAAAAAGGGGGAAAAAGGGGAAAAAGGGGGGAAAAGGGGAAAAAGGGGAAAAAAGGGGAAAAGGGGGGAAAAGGGGGAAAAGGGGAAAAGGGGGGAAAAGGGGGGAAAGTGGGGGGAAAACGGGGGA